>NW_022987951.1:0-27500 GCF_902827165.1 Trematomus bernacchii
AGACATGTTACACTACTGACTGGTGTGGCTGGGATCTGCCACCTGGGGGACAGAGACATGTTACACTGCTGACTGGGTGTGGCTGGGATCTGCACCTGGGGGACAGAGACATGTTACACTGCTGACTGGGTGTGGCTGGGATCTGCACCTGGGGGACAGAGACATGTTACACTGCTGACTGGGTGTGGCTGGGATCTGCACCTGGGGGACAGAGACATGTTACACTGCTGACTGAGTGTGGCTGGGATCTGCACCTGGGGGACAGAGACATGTTATACTGCTGACTGAGTGTGGCTGGGATCTGCACCTGGGGGACAGAGACATGTTATACTGCTGACTGGGTGTGGCTGGGATCTGCACCTGGGGGACAGAGACATGTTACACTGCTGACTGAGTGTGGCTGGGATCTGCACCTGGGGGACAGAGACATGTTATACTGCTGACTGAGTGTGGCTGGGATCTGCACCTGGGGGACAGAGACATGTTATACTGCTGACTGAGTGTGGCTGGGATCTGCACCTGGGGGACAGAGACATGTTATACTGCTGACTGAGTGTGGCTGGGATCTGCACCTGGGGGACAGAGACATGTTACACTGCTGACTGGGTGTGGCTGGGATCTGCACCTGGGGGACAGAGACATGTTATACTGCTGACTGAGTGTGGCTGGGATCTACTTCCCTTTGTACCCCTAGTCCAGAGGCCTGTACTACGAAGCCGGTTCAACATGCCCTGGATCTGTTTGAGTTACCCGGCTTACCTAATCCAAAACAAACGCGCTCTCACTAAACTGTCCTACGACGCTGGTTATCAACTCGGTAACTCAAGCCAGGGTTTCTCCGTCCGGCTGAGGTTCACATGAAAGGGGCGGGGCTCGCAACATTTGACCAATCACAAACATGGAGAAGCGTACTGACAGCGCAGCGTCATACTTCCTGAATGAAAAGTGAACTTTAATATTAGTCAAATATGAAGAAGTTAAACTTTAAACATCCATGACTTAAACACTTTATCCAGGATCAAAGCCACATAGCTGCACCTGCAAGGTGAATACAGCTGGTAACAGAGAAAGTGTTTGAATGCGTACATTAACAGGTTTATGATATCACTGCCCCGTCTAAGACACGATCTGACTTTAATTACATTTGACTCCAGTGTTTCGTCAACTTAATGTGTTGCTTAAAAGAATACTTCTGCATCCAGTATGTGACACTGTGAGTGTTGCACGGCCAGATACGGCTCAGCTGACTCAGATAAGGAGATATACGATACATTATGATGTGATATGATATGAATGATAATGGGACACATCGACGTCTGCACTCACAGTGCCGCGGACTGTACTTAATGTTACTCTGATCCGGTTACTTATGTCGTGGCAGATATTTAAGTAAGCTTTCTTAACGCTAATATTATAATAGTCAGATTGCTCTGAAGATGGGAGGGGATATTCTATTAATGTTCACGTTCACACAGTCAGTTGATTTTGGCCGGCAGTCTTTCCTGCAACGGCAGTTTTTCTGTATTTCCTCTATCCTGTAATATGAATTGATATCTTTAAACTCTGCACACTGAGCTCTGATTGGTCAGCAGGCGGTGCTTTCACTGAGTTGATCTCTTAGCCTGCCACCTAACCTGCTCCCGAGGAGGTTAAGAAGAGAAAAAGAGAACCAGCGTCGTAGGACCGGAAAGCCAGAGTTTTCCCTGAAGTTAGCTAAGAGAACATCCGGCTTCGTCGTACAGGCCTCTGGAGGGAACGTAACAAATGGGACTGCGTATGTATGTTTTTTTGGTGTCTATTATGAGAACGTGTATACTTATCTCATTTACTCTGTTTTGTTTTGAAGTTGTTTTCTTTCATGCTGGGTGGGGGTATATTTGATTTGATATGTTCTGTTATTGATTGACTGCTCAATGACATTTTTGTATGATTTTTCTTTATAATGAAAACTTTCAAAAAATAAAGTGTTAATAAATAAATAAATGTAATATCATGTGTGATTCTTATTTGCTAATGTTTATCTATATTCACTACTTCTCTCACTTCTCAGCTAAGCTTGGGAAAAGTCCGTATTAAGAAGATGTGTTGCAGTTTGGTTTTTCTTTGTACTGTTTCTGTTTTTATGTAAAGCGTCTTTGAGCACGAGGAACAGCGCGTGTAGTCGTTTATTTGACGTCATTTATTTACTTTTTATTAAATAAAAATAATTGTAATGATTTAAAATAATTAAATAATTATTTAACACATTCTCCACACATGTTTGGGATAAGTGGAAAAAAGGGGGTTCATATTGGTGTCATGCTCCTAAAATGAAATAAATGAAATAAATGAAATAAATGAAATAAATGAAATAAATAAATAAAATAAATAAAATAAATAAAATAAATAAAATAAATAAAATAAATAAAATAAATAAAATAAATAAATAAAATAAATAAAATAAATACCCCACCTGTGCTCCCAGGTTACTGATGAGCAGCGTCTTGTACTCCAGGGTCCCGGGTCGGGGGGGGCGGGGCTTCTGCAGCTGTGGTTCTGAGCGGGGGGCGTCCTAACAGACTGAGGTCGCCCCCCCGGTGCTGCTGGAGGTCCAGAACCGCCGCACGTTCCTCTCTCAGCCGGGGCTGCAGAACCAGAGAGGCGTTATTAGTCTCTCATTTACAGGCAGCAATAACACCTGACGGCTTCGCGTCGGGCCGAACCACGTCCCTTAGCATATACTGAGCATATACCACGGCCTGTCGTGAGCTATTGCTTAAATACATCATATTCCAATCACTTGTATATAGACTCTTCTTGCACTATTTCTATTCTATTCCTTTGTAATGCACTATTGTATCTGTGTTATCGTGTTGCTCTGGTGGAGGAGCCTGGGACCTCAGATGTTCACTGATATATGTACACTGTAGCTATGCACACATGACAATAAAAGCCTTGAACCTAATACATATATTTAAAAGGTCTCCTATTATGCTCCTCTTCATCAATATATCACAGGTCTCAGATATATCCAGAGCTTGTCTCTGATTGGCTGAAACACCAAACAGATCATTGCAGCATTACCCACAATCCCCTCTGTTTCAGCCCTGTTTCCAAAGTGCTGATTCTCTGTCTGTTACTTTAGATGAAAATAAGGAGCCCCTCCCCACGCCCCTCTGAGAGATTTGGTTAAAAAGAACACAATAGCCGCGTTCACACCGGAGTACTTTTCACCGTACTTTTCCCGTTTAGTTCCCTTAGTACCCCTTATGTCGCGTTCACACCAAAAAGAGCACTTCATCTCGGGAACTTTTACCCCCATTTTTAGTGCCTGCTGAGAGATGGTACTTTCCTGGGGGAAAAAAGTGCCCCAGTTCTGATTGGCTGGGCGAATTGCAAACCACGCCCCGGAAGACTCTGAAATGTTTTGTAGAGCTGCCATTTTATTATCCTGGCTTTAGCATTATTAGCATTAGCATTAGCCCAGCGCACAAACACAGAGAGACTAACTTATGGCAACACAAAAGAAAACATGGGAGCGGTGGAGATGAGGAGGTGTCGGCGTTCTGGTGATTTACTCTGAAGGCTTCAGTCGAAGCTGCTGGGAGTCCCAGCAGCTTCGACTGAAGCCTTCCCCAACTCCGGGGACTCCGGGTGGCAGTATACGCCGTGAAGTGGTTTGCGGCCTGCCAGTAAACCCAAAGCAGAAGAAGACGAAGTGACGTCAGCGGCTTCATTTGCGTAATCTTCCCTCAGGGAAAAGTACTCCAGTGTGAACGTGATCTGTACTAAATGCCCTGGGGTCATAAGTGCCAGCACTAAATACGGCAAAGTACTTGGTGTGAACGCGCCTATTGGTGCTCTAAGAGGAGATTCAGGTGGGGACACATGTTGATGAAGAAGAGACATGAAGAAGAGGGGACACATGTTGATGAAGAAGAGACATGAAGAAGAGGGGACACATGCTGATGAAGAAGAGACATGAAGAAGAGGGGACACATGCTGATGAAGAAGAGACATGAAGAAGAGGGACACATGCTGATGAAGAGAGACATGAAGACAGATGAAGAAGAGGGGACACATGTTGATGAAGAAAGAGGACATGAAGAAGAGGGGACACATGTTGATGAAGAAGAGACATGAAGAAGAGGGGACACCATGTTTGATGAAGAAGAGACATGAAGAAGAGGGGACACAGGCTGATGAAGAAGAGACATGAAGAAGAGGGGACACATGCTGATGAAGAAGAGACATGAAGAAGACGGGGACACATGTGATGAAGAAGAGACATGAAGAGATGGGGACACATGTTGATGTAGAAGAGACATGAAGAAGAGGGGACACATGTTGATGTAGAAGAGACATGAAGAAGAGGGAACACATGTTGATGAAGAAGAGACATGAAGAAGAGGGGACACATGTTGATGAAGAAGAGACATGAAGAAGAGGGGACACATGTTGATGTAGAAGAGACATGAAGAAGAGGGACACATGTTGATGAAGAAGAGACATGAAGAAGAGGGGACACATGTTGATGAAGAAGAGACATGAAGAAGAGGGGACACATGTTGATGAAGAAGAGACATGAAGAAGAGGGGACACATGTTGATGTAGAAGAGACATGAAGAAGAGGGGACACATGTTGATGTAGAAGAGACATGAAGAAGAGGGGACACATGTTGATGTGGAAGAGACATGAAGAAGAGGGGACACATGTTGATGTAGAAGAGACATGAAGAAGAGGGGACACATGTTGATGTAGAAGAGACATGAAGAAGAGGGGACACATGTTGATGTAGAAGAGACATGAAGAAGAGGGGACACATGTTGATGTAGAAGAGACATGAAGAAGAGGGGACACATGGTGATGTAGAAGAGACATGAAGAAGAGAGGACACATGCTGATGTAGAAGAGACATGAAGAAGAGGGGACACATGTTGATGTAGAAGAGACATGAAGAAGTGGATTTTGCATAATAGGTGACCTTTAAAGTCAGTTTCTTTCGTGTATCCCTATACACGGAGGAAACTGAATTGAAAGGTCACCGATTGGCTGTATTGATTGGAGGTCTCACCAGGGTGCGGGTCTTCTCGCGGCTCCGGCTCCTGCGGTGGTAGCCCCTGCTCTCAGCCAGCAGAAGGGCCAGAGGGGGGTCCTCTCTGCGCTCCCTGGGCCTCTTACTGCCCGACGGACTGCTCTCCCTCTGACGCTTCATCCTCTGCTGCTGGGGCACTGACAGAAACAATATACTGGGTTTTATTATAAGTACGTTTTTATAAGAATGAATACCTATTTTGTTAACATAATGTCATGGTTCCAGCAGGATTAGTGAAACAGGCCGGGAAATGTACATGCATGTGTAAAAGGCCTTATTTTAGGAAACAGTCAATTTTAGAAAACAATGTGTATTTTTGTTCAGTTAAGTACGTTTTTATCCTTATTTTATCAACATAATATCATGGTGCCAGCAGGGTTAGTTAACAGGACATGTATACTATATAAAAAGGCCTTGTTTTAGAAAACAGTCAATTTTAGAAAACAAATATGAGTATTTTAATTACGTTTTTATCCTTAATGTATTAACATAATGTCATGGTTCCAGCAGGGTTAGTTAACAGGACGGGAAATGTACATGTATACTATATAAAAGGCCTTATTTCAGAAAACAGTCATTTTTAGAAAACAATTACGTGTATTTTTGTTCAGATAAGTACTTTTTTATCCTTATTTTATCAACATAATGTCATGGTTTCCAGCAGGGTTAGTAAAGAAAAGCACACTCCAGATAAATACTGTTTACTGTGTTTAGAAAACGATCAGTTTTAGGACAAAATAAACAATAATGTTGACAGTTTTATCTTCATCAGTAGGTTTTTATCAGAGTGTATTTATATCTATGTAATAATCATAAGGGTTTACCCGGTGGTGGAGCAGCTCACTTCCAGCAGGGAGAGGGGAACACGACGGAAACACACTGCAGCAGCTGAAGGCTAAATAAATAATGTTTACTGTGCAAAACGCCTAACTGTAGACAAACAACCACTTTTAGGGAAACAATAAACAATAATGTCTCCTGTTTTTCTTCTAAGAACGTTGTATTAGAGTCTATTTATCCCTATTTTAAAAACATAATGGAATGTTCCAGCAGTACGGGGAAAACGCTCGCGATCACCGCGGGAATCCGGGCAGTTTGTAGATAAGAGAATCCGGTTAACGGTTCCTCTAATCTGTGGTTATTAGAGTCTTTTTCATCCCGGTTAGAAGAACATAGTGTGAAGGCCGGCGGTGGGGTTCAAACTTCCCGGTGCCCTCGGGACGGGAATCGGACTTCCAACAGCTTAGTGAGCGCGACGCGGATCCGGGAAGCACGCGCTATCTCCGCACGCGAGATACTGGAACAGTTGTCGATATAAAAATCGTAAAATCCGTTAAAAACATTTCAGCCCGGGAGGATCTGCACCCTACGCCGCCATCTTGGACAATAGGAATGTGCGCTTTCCCCGAGGAGGAGAGAGAGGGGAAGGGGGGGGGGGGGGTGACGTAACGTAACGTGACGTCATGACGTTTTATTTTAAATTCTCAGAATTCGTTTATTATTAATCACAACAACACGGCAACACTGTTCTAAACATTAATAACAAGAAGGTTATCAAAACTAAAAGTGTATTTGATAAATATTTTATTTTGCTTTGCCTGACTGGGGGGGTGACGCGTGACGTAGCGTGACGTCATGACGCAAAACGCTTTATTGTATTTCAGGATGAAGACGTTTTTTTTTTAAAGTGATGGATTTGATTAGATTTTTCCAACAAATTTTAAGTTTGGGGAACATTTCTGTTCAACAAGAAGAATTGGACTGACTAAACCAAATGGTTATTACATCCATATGGCACAATATTTAAATAAATATTGTACTGCTCTTTCCCTGTTTACACTTTCTTCCACCTTTAAAGATTTAAAGATTTGAATTCCTGTACACAATTTCCCAATTTGGGATCAATAAAGTACCTATCTAATTTATTTTTGACATCGGACAAAATAAATAAACATGTTTCAACATTTAGATTTTTTTCTCAGATCTACAAATAAAAAATGTCCCTCATCCTCTTCCATAGATTTCTTTTGGCAATGAAAACATATATTGTGCCTTATAGGAAGACTAGCAGAATATATTATTACATTCAGTATGTAGTGTCTCTACTTTAAAGAGTCCTCTCCTGCTGATGTTCAGGTGTATATCAGTATGTAGTGTCTCTGCTTTAAAGAGTCCTCTCCTGCTGATGTTCAGGTGTATATCAGTATGTAGTGTCTCTGCTTTAAAGAGTCCTCTCCTGCTGATGTTCAGGTGTATATCAGTATGTAGTGTCTCTACTTTAGGTAACGTCTCCTCTATATTTTAAATATGTAAACCCTTTAAGTCTCGTCAGCAAATGAAATCACGCTCTCCTTTTTTCACATTTTAATGAAAAAGTAGAATCGTACAGCGGTAACAAACGACAGGTAAATGTGAAACGGCACATTTTGAGTTCCTGTATATCGAACAAACCCTTTATCACCGTTCACTTACATTAAATATGGACCCCTTACTGCAACATGTGTATATTATTTAGCAGTATTTACCTTCAGGAAAAACATAACCGTACAGTTTGTAATGTTCATTAGTGCGGTCAAATGTTAAGGAGCAATATTTAAACCCCCTGGTCTATTTTCTATCTTAATTATTATATTTAAACAATCCTATGATCCAAGTCCTGGTTGGACGACACCACAGGACAAACAAACACCCAAATAAACAGTACACAAAGAAATCCTTACTAATAATGATGTATTACTGGTAAGATGAATACAATAAATGTGCTTTAACAAAAGTCACCCACACTCCTCTGAATATGTAAAGTGCCTAAATGGGAAAAGCTCTTCAATGCGTATTAAACTGGTACGAAATTCACCAAAATTGCCCCGAAAAAAAGCACCCGATTCTCCTAAGTATTCCTCATGAAGCACAGATGCTGCTTTGCTGCACATACATATCATTTCCATTATCGATTCACCTGCAGAATATTTGCTAAACTGGTCAATAAAATGTCAGGAAAATCTGTCTTGTCTATGTCTTGGAACCCCTGCTGCTGGGCCCCGGAGACCCCATAAATGGAGGAGGACACGGAGATGTTGGGCAGAGACAGAGACAGAGACAGAGACAGAGACAGAGACAGAGACAGAGAGAGAGAGAAGGAGAGAGAGAGAAGGAGAGAGAAGGAGAGGAGAGAGACAGGTGAGAGGGAAGAGAGACAGGAGAGAGGGACAGACAGGTGAGAGGGACAGGTGAGAGAGAGACAGGTGAGAGAGAGACAGGTGAGAGAGAGACAGGTGAGAGACACAGGTGAGAGAGACAGGTGAGAGAGACAGGTGAGAGACAGGTGAGAGAGAGACAGGTGAGACACACAGATGAGAGACACACAGATGAGAGACAGACAGGTGAGAGACACAGGTGAGAGAGAGACAGGTGAGAGACACACAGATGAGAGACAGACAGGTGAGAGACAGGAGACAGACAGGTGAGAGACACACAGATGAGAGAGACAGGTGAGAGAGAGACAGGTGAGAGACACACAGATGAGAGACAGACAGGTGAGAGACAGGAGACAGACAGGTGAGAGAGAGACAGGTGAGAGACAGGTGAGAGACACACAGGTGAGAGACAGGAGACAGACAGGTGAGAGACAGGTGAGAGACAGACAGGTGAGAGACAGGAGACAGACAGGTGAACACCGAGTCTCAAAAACCCAGAAATAATCACGTTAAAATGATATTTAACGACAACAGAGCATTTTCTCACGTGGTGTATGAACAGTTATTAAACTGCTAAAGAACGTCTCGGTTGAAGCGGTTTTTAAATTTGCAGCTTTTTGGGCTGTTTTGACACCAATAAAGTGTGGGGGGGGGGGGGGGGGGTTGTCCTGACGATACAGAAATGAGGAGATAAACAAGTTCACACGTCTCTTTTTTTAATAATAATGGCACATTTAGTTTGACCCCCAGGGTGGAATATGGGTGACTTTAGTCTGTCAATGAAAACACAATGGATGTTCAGAGAGAGAGCAGGTGAGGGTCTACAGGAAAGGCCTGAGGGTCTACAGGAAAGGCCTGAGGGTCTACAGGAGAGGCCTGAGGGTCTACAGGAGAGGCCTGAGGGTCTATATCAAAGGCCTGAGGGTCTATATCCTAAAGCACATTTACATTGAAGCTGCTGTAAAGAGTCCTCCTGCACACATCGGACCACCGTCCAAATGGCCTCCAAAGAACAGCGCGATGAGGAAGACTCTCCATCCTCACACTGGGTTCGAATGACGGAGGAAGAGCAGCGACGTAATGGGAGCTCCTTGGCGTTTAGATCTGGTGCTGCAGTGGATTGTGGGTAGTGGGACTTCTTTCACTTTAAACATATAAACCGTCTGACATATTTTCACCGGCTCAGTCGACGGTCCCTTTAATTCAGACGGTAAGTCATTTCTTAAAGCTTTAGTTCACGCTTAATAACTTATCTTGGTGAATAGGAGATTGGGAGAGGAGCTGTGCACACATGGTGGAGAAACTCAAACTGCACTAAAGCCACGTATTAATGCTCCGTTTGGAGATTTTCTGGGAGAATGAGTCACGTTTTGAGCGTTTTAGCCGAACAATATGTTGTTTTGGTTTCATTCGAATAACATCATTTTAAATGTTCTATCAGGCTAAAGGACTTCTTATTCAAACAAACTATTTAAAGTAGGGCTTTTTCACAAATATTTAAGGAGATAACAATCGATTTGTGCACTAAAGCCACGTATTAATGCTCCATTTGTGAGATTTGATGGGAGAATACGTCACGTTTTGAGCGTTTTAGTCGACTAATAGGTTGTTTTGGTTTCATTCGAATAGTATTTCTTAAGCTGTAAAGTCATTTTAAAATGTTCTATCAGGCTAAAGGACGTCTTATTCAAACAAACTATTTAAAGTAGGGCTTTTGCACAAATATTTAAGGAGATAACCAAATATTGCACAAAATCCTCTTGTCGACCAAGTGTTGGTTTCATTCTCAGCTGAGTCGGATTTATTTAGTCAATCAGTCGTTTTTCATGCTCAATGACATATTCCCATGAATCTTATGGGCATTAATGGCAAACAGAAGACTGTAATTGTGCTATTGCACAGTTTTTGGTGGAGAAACTATTTATTATTAATATTTATTAATGCACTGTGTGAGTATACGGACTTTCTTTTGAGAATACGTCACGTTTTGAACCTCTTAGTCGACCAAGTGTTGGTTTTAGTCTCAGCTGAGTCAGATTCATTTAGTCAATTAGTCGTTTTTCATTCTCTGAGATGTTTCCATGAATCTAACGGCTTTTTTGGTAATCAGAACATCGGTGCATTGAATATTGAAGGAGAAACTATTTAATTATTGGACAAAATACAATTGATCTATTAGAGTATACTGACTTTCTTTTGAGAATTTGTCACGTTTTGAACCTCTTAGTCGACTTATTGGTGGTTTAATTATTTATTTAGTCAATTAGTCGTATTTCACGCTCAATGACATATTTCCATTTGCTTTTTTGGTAGCTAGAACATCGGTGCATTGATATTGAAGGTGAAACTCCACTAAATGATGGGTTCAGTTTGAGTTTAGGGCAGCTCTCCCAAAGCTCTCAGTCCCCTTTCATCAGAGCTCTGAATCAGTGTACCAGATGATTTTTAAAAAGACAGAGACAGACATGTGGGACAAAACTCTTGCTCCTCCTCTTCCTCCAAATGAAGTCCAAAGCTGTGCGTCCCTCCGGCTACAGGTCAGTCCGTGCCTGAGCGGCTGCAGGCGCGTGTTTGGGCATCAACTCGGTGATCTTTCGGATGAAGTCGGACTTCTCAGCGCAGCCTTTGCAGGTCTCATCCCACTCCTCCAGGATCTTCTTCAGGTCCTTCACCTTCAGCTTCTTCAGGTCCACCGAGGTCAGGTCCAGCTGTTTGTCTGCAGGGGGGTTAAGGGGTTATCTTTAGTATATATCGGTTCTGCCGCCCTCCCGTAGACAGTTCACGAGCTCAGTCACTTCATAACACCAAAGATGGGTCGCGGTAAACGCTCTAAAGTGAGGCTCCACTACACTGAAACAGAAAAAGACGAGGCTAAGTGTAATGCCTGATAAGAACCGGAATCGATCAATTTCAAACGATACCCATCCCTAGTGATAATGTATGTACCCATCGATTCTGTGTCACCTCACGATGTGAATCGATGTGTTGGATGTGGTGAAAAGATAAATAATAAGGTTTTGTGAGTGAGTTTCGGTGCAGTAATGTGTTAGCATTTTTCGCTCGTTGCTAATTCAGAGGCTCAGCGTTAGCATTGTGGGTTTTATTTTTAGAAAATAAAATACAAATGATCAGATAGATGAGTTTCTTCCCGTTACATGGATATAAAACATTCATAGTTTATTAAATATTAAGATGCCCTCAGACACTGTTTCCTCAGATGACGCGTTTTCCCCCCGGTATCGGGCTTAACAGGTTAATGATATTTTACTGTACAACTTTATTTTATATAAATGTTTGTATTTTATTCTTACTTTGTGTTCAAATGTTTTTTTTTTTTTTTTTGTTTTTTTTTTTTTTTTTAATTGGACATTTAAGTTTAAAATCTTTTGTATTTCTTTTTTCTTTGCAAATTGTAACTCTTTATTTGACCTTCATTTCTTATACGTTTGTCTTATTTTCACATAAATATCTTTATCTTACATTCTTATATTTATATAACTGTTTTAATTATATTTTATTGTACAACTTCTCCTTGGTATATAAATATTTGCATTTTACTTTTCTGTTTCACTTTCTTATCTTTAACACCTTTTGGTCCTTTAAATATATGTTTTGAACCCATAAGGACCCACAGGCGTCACATGACCCCACGGGCGTCACATGACCTTTAAATTTTCGGAAAGTTCCGTAGCCTTGTTTTTATCTCATGAAGTCCCTGAGTGACACACCCTGAGCAGTCTGCCGGGTCATGGGCCGGGTCATGTGACTTTGTGTTCCCATGACAACATGTCCATGATGTGCCGGGCTAACACATGTGACATAACGAGCTACATTTCAAAACCTTTTTTTTTTTTTGTTGCTAAAGTTAAAATGCTTACATAACATGTCCCTTGTTACATTGAACCTGCTGTGGAAACATTTCTTGATCAAATTGATATGAGACAAACATCGCTGTGACACTGATCGGGACTTTAACCCTAAACTTCCACAGTGAACCCAAAGTGGCACAATTAGAAATATGATTATGATCTGCTGAGTTAATTTAGCTGATTCAATTATATTGAGTTAATATGTTCTTTATTCTTCAATTCAAAGAATGCTCAAACTAATTTAAACCAAAAAATCATCCTCGTTAATTAAGTTAAAAATAATTGTTACCATTAAAGCCCAATGTGACGTATATGGGTCACATTTCAGATATGTGACACTAGGGGGGAGAAATGTGTTCTAGGTGGTCTACTTAGTCTAAATTATGTTCCCCTTAATTTCCCCCAAAGTAGAAATGGGTCCGGGTTCTTATGGTAAATATTTAATAATTCTGGTCAAATGTATATCTGCAGCTCAGTTTGTAAAACTTTATTTTCTAAGTTCAGTCACAGTTTTTATTTCTGTGCAAACTTTGAACTATTTTTGTATTAGATGGTGATACAATTAACACTGTCCAATTAGCACGGTCCAATTAACACAATGAATGAATGTATAACTGGCTGCTTCTTCACCTTGTCACTGTTATAAAGCTGTTACCAATGTTATTTGTGACCATAGACATGCAGTGATTTTATGAATGTGTGCACGCCTCTTTATTTAATACGTTTACTCTAGGATTTCAGATTGATTGGATGTTCCACACCGTCGTTAGCTCTTAATGCTACATGCTACGTCCTCAGAAACAACGGAGCATGTGTTCCCCTCAGGGTTTGGATAACGTGTTTTTTAAATAACGCCCTCTTCTCACCATATCTGAGTTCACAGATCTGAGAGTCCTTCTTCTTCAGCTTCTCACAGATCTTCTCCACCGGCGCGTGGTAGCTCAGAGGTTTGGAAACCTCGTTCACGATCTTAGTGGCGGCGTCGCTCGTCGCCCCGATGTAGTAACACTGGAGGAGGAGAAAAGAGGAGGAGGAGAAAAGAGGAGGAGAAACGGGAGGAATTAGGGGGTTTTTTTTATCGCCTGAAACTCATCCATTGGTGGAGATGATGTATTTATTAGTAATCTGCAGTTGACTTACGAAGCGATTTTCTTTCCCTTTAGCATCTTTGCAGGTCTTTACGAGCGCTGTCTCGATGTCTGCGCTCTTGAAGTTGACGTTGTTGTCGTGCAGAGACTGGTAGAACTTCCCCAGGAAGGTCACACACACTGAAACACAGAGGAAACGTGAGTTAGACGAACACACACACACACACACTGAAACACAGAGGAAACGTGAGTTAGACGAACACACACACACTGAAACACAGAGGAAACGTGAGTTAGACGAACACACACACACAGAAACACAGAGGAAACGTGAGTTAGACGAACACACACACACTGAAACACAGAGGAAACGTGAGTTAGACGAACACACACACACACACTGAAACACAGAGGAAACGTGAGTTAGACGAACACACACACACTGAAACACAGAGGAAACGTGAGTTAGACGAACACACACACACAGAAACACAGAGGAAACGTGAGTTAGACGAACACACACACACACACACTGAAACACAGAGGAAACGTGAGTTAGACGAACACACACACACTGAAACACAGAGGAAACGTGAGTTAGACGAACACACACACACACACAGAAACACAGAGGAAACGTGAGTTAGACGAACACACACACACACTGAAACACAGAGGAAACGTGAGTTAGACGAACACACACACTGAAACACAGAGGAAACGTGAGTTAGACGAACACACACACACACACACACTGAAACACAGAGGAAACGTGAGTTAGACGAACACACACACACACGAAACACAGAGGAAACGTGAGTTAGACGAACACACACACTGAAACACAGAGGAAACGTGAGTTAGACGAACACACACACACACTGAAACACAGAGGAAACGTGAGTTAGACGAACACACACACACACAGAAACACAGAGGAAACGTGAGTTACACGAACACACACACACACACTGAAACACAGAGGAAACGTGAGTTAGACGAACACACACACACACTGAAACACAGAGGAAACGTGAGTTAGACGAACACACACACACTGAAACACAGAGGAAACGTGAGTTAGACGAACACACACACTGAAACACAGAGGAAACGTGAGATAGACTAACACACACACACTGAAACACAGAGGAAACGTGAGATAGACGAACACACACACACACTGAAACACAGAGGAAACGTGAGTTAGACGAACACACACACACTGAAACACAGAGGAAACGTGAGTTAGACGAACACACACACACTGAAACACAGAGGAAACGTGAGATAGACGAACACACACACACTGAAACACAGAGGAAACGTGAGATAGACGAACACACACACACTGAAACACAGAGGAAACGTGAGTTAGACGAACACACACACACTGAAACACAGAGGAAACGTGAGTTAGACGAACACACACACTGAAACACAGAGGAAACGTGAGTTAGACGAACACACACACACACTGAAACACAGAGGAAACGTGAGTTAGACGAACACACACACACTGAAACACAGAGGAAACGTGAGTTAGACGAACACACACACACTGAAACACAGAGGAAACGTGAGTTAGACGAACACACACACACACACACTGAAACACAGAGGAAACGTGAGTTAGACGAACACACACACACACTGAAACACAGAGGAAACGTGAGTTAGACGAACACACACACACACTGAAACACAGAGGAAACGTGAGTTAGACGAACACACACACACACTGAAACACAGAGGAAACGTGAGTTAGACGAACACACACACACACACACTGAAACACAGAGGAAACGTGAGTTAGACGAACACACACACACACACACTGAAACACAGAGGAAACGTGAGTTAGACGAACACACACACACACTGAAACACAGAGGAAACGTGAGTTAGACGAACACACACACTGAAACACAGAGGAAACGTGAGTTAGACGAACACACACACTGAAAACACAGAGGAAACGTGAGTTAGACGAACACACACACACTGAAACACAGAGGAAACGTGAGTTAGACGAACACACACACACTGAAACACAGAGGAACCGTGAGTTAGACGAACACACACACACTGAAACACAGAGGAAACGTGAGTTAGACGAACACACACACACTGAAACACAGAGGAACCGTGAGTTAGACGAACACACACACACAGAAACACAGAGGAACCGTGAGTTAGACGAACACACACACACACTGAAACACAGAGGAACCGTGAGTTAGACGAACACACACACACACTGAAACACAGAGGAAACGTGAGTTAGACGAACACACACACACTGAAACACAGAGGAAACGTGAGTTAGACGAACACACACACACACTGAAACACAGAGGAAACGTGAGTTAGACGAACACACACACACTGAAACACAGAGGAAAACGTGAGTAGACGAACACACACACACTGAAACACAGAGGAAACGTGAGATAGACGAACACACACACACTGAAACACAGAGGAAACGTGAGTTAGACGAACACACACACACTGAAACACAGAGGAAACGTGAGTTAGACGAACACACACACACTGAAACACAGAGGAAACGTGAGTTAGACGAACACACACACACACTGAAACACAGAGGAAACGTGAGTTAGACGAACACACACACACCACTGAAACACAGAGGAAACGTGAGTTAGACGAACACACACACACACAGAAACACAGACGAAACGTGAGTTAGACGAACACACAACACACTGAAACACAGAGGAAACGTGAGTTAGACGAACACACACACACTGAAACACAGAGGAAACGTGAGTTAGACGAACACACACACACACACACTGAAACACAGAGGAAACGTGAGTTAGACGAACACACACACACACTGAAACACAGAGGAAACGTGAGTTAGACGAACACACACACACACACACTGAAACACAGAGGAAACGTGAGTTAGACGAACACACACACACACACACACTGAAACACAGAGGAAACGTGAGTTAGACGAACACACACACACACACACTGAAACACAGAGGAAACGTGAGTTAGACGAACACACACACACACACTGAAACACAGAGGAAACGTGAGTTAGACGAACACACACACACACTGAAACACAGAGGAAACGTGAGTTAGACGAACCACACACCACACACTGAAACACAGAGGAAACGTGAGTTAGACGAACACACACACACACACTGAAACACAGAGGAAACGTGAGTTAGACGAACAACACACCACACACTGAAACACAGAGGAAACGTGAGTTAGACGAAACACACACACACCACTGAAACACAGAGGAAAGTGAGTTAGACGAACACACCACACACACTTGAACACAGAGGAAACGTGAGTTAGACGAACACCACACACAATGAAACACAGAGGAAACGTGAGTTAGACGAACACACACACACTGAAACACAGAGGAAACGTGAGTAGACGAACCACCACACACTGAACCACAGAGGAAACGTGAGTTAGACGAACACACACACACACTGAAACACAGAGGAAACGTGAGTTAGACGAACACACACACACACTGAAACACAGAGGAACCGTGAGTTAGACGAACACACACACACTGAAACACAGAGGAACCGTGAGTTAGACGAACACACACACACTGAAACACAGAGGAACCGTGAGTTAGACGAACCGTGAGTTAGACGAACACACACACACACTGAAACACAGAGGAAACGTGAGTTAGACGAACACACACACACTGAAACACAGAGGAAACGTGAGTTAGACGAACACACACACACTGAAACACAGAGGAAACGTGAGTTAGACGAACACACACACACACTGAAACACAGAGGAAACGTGAGTTAGACGAACACACACACACACTGAAACACAGAGGAAACGTGAGTTAGACGAACACACACACACTGAAACACAGAGGAACGTGAGTTAGACGAACACACACACACTGAAACACAGAGGAAACGTGAGTTAGACGAACACACACACACTGAAACACAGAGGAAACGTGAGTTAGACGAACACACACACACACTGAAACACAGAGGAAACGTGAGTTAGACGAACACACACACTGAAACACAGAGGAACCGTGAGTTAGACGAACACACACACTGAAACACAGAGGAAACGTGAGTTAGACGAACACACACACACACTGAAACACAGAGGGAAACGTGAGTTAGACGAACACACACACACACTGAAACACAGAGGAAACGTGAGTTAGACGAACACACACACACACTGAAACACAGAGGAACGTGAGTTAGACGAACACACACACAACTGAAACACAGAGGAAACGTGAGTTAGACGAACACACACACACACTGAAACACAGAGGAAACGTGAGTGAGACGAAACACACACACTGAAACACAGAGGAAACGTGAGTTAGACGAAACACACACACACTGAAACACAGAGGAAACGTGAGTTAGACGAACACACACACACACACACTGAAACACAGAGGAAACGTGAGTTAGACGAACACACACACACACTGAAACACAGAGGAAACGTGAGTTAGACGAACACACACACACAGAAACACACTTATGTACAATGCCTTGTCGTTATGCTGCTGAAACGCAAAAAATGTCCAAATTGGGATCAATAAAGCACTTCTTATCTTGTCTTTATCTTGATGTCATGATTGTTTTTTTTACATTAGATCAGGTTACGTTTATTGATCAAAAGGGAAATGAAGGCATCCAGTAGCTTTCATGACGCAGAGCACGTGACCAGAACTACCAAAACATGTCTGAAAGAGACCTGAACAAATATCTGAAAGGTGTGTAAAAATGTCAAGAAAGATGTCCTGAACATTCGGGAAAAGTTGCAGAAATATATCCACAACAAATGTTAAAAATGTGTGTAAAGACCCTTAAAAATGACCAAACGTTATGAGAAAAGAATATGGGGATTGCAGGGTATAGAAATATTAGGGTTCACTCCAGAGGCAGTTTCTCTTCCACAAAAATAAAATAAAGTGTTTAAATTCTACAAAAACCACCTCATCTTCACCGGATATTCCTACACTTTACAGACAGCTGACACCTCTATAAATAGAAACGAATGGGAGGGATGAACCCCCCTGTCATGGTCTCACATGCAGAGCACACAGCACACACAGTGACATGTGTTCTCTGCTTTGAACCCATCCTAGCACCAGGAGTCTAGCACCAGGAGTCTAGCACCAGGAGTCTAGCACCAGGAGTCTAGCACCAGGAGTCTAGCACCAGGGGTCTAGCACCAGGAGTCTAGCACCAGGAGTCTAGCACCAGGAGTCTAGCACCAGGAGTCTAGCACCAGGAGTCTAGTACTAGGAGTCTAGTACCAGGAGTCTAGAACCAGGAGTCTAGAACCAGGAGTCTAGTTCTAGTACCAGGAGTCTAGTTCTAGGAGTCTAGCACTAGGAGTCTAGCACCAGGAGTCTAGTACCAGGAGTCTAGCACCAGGAGTCTAGCACCAGGAGTCTAGTACCAGGAGTCTAGCACCAGGAGTCTAGCACCAGGAGTCTAGCACCAGGAGTCTAGCACCAGGAGTCTAGTACCAGGAGTCTAGCACCAGGAGTCTAGTACCAGGGGTCTAGCACCAGGAGTCTAGTACCAGGAGTCTAGCACCAGGAGTCTAGTACCAGGAGTCTAGTTCTAGTACCAGGAGTCTAGTTCTAGTACCAGGAGTCTAGTTCTAGTACCAGGAGTCTAGCACCAGGAGTCTAGCACCAGGAGTCTAGCACCAGGAGTCTAGCACCAGGAGTCTAGCACCAGGAGTCTAGCACCAGGAGTCTAGTTCTAGTACCAGGAGTCTAGCACCAGGAGTCTAGTTCTAGTACCAGGAGTCTAGTACCAGGAGTCTAGCACCAGGAGTCTAGCACCAGGAGTCTAGTTCTAGCACCAGGAGTCTAGCACCAGGAGTCTAGTACCAGGAGTCTAGCACCAGGAGTCTAGCACCAGGAGTCTAGCACCAGGAGTCTAGCACCAGGAGTCTAGCACCAGGAGTCTAGCACCAGGAGTCTAGCACCAGGAGTCTAGTTCTAGTACCAGGAGTCTAGCACCAGGAGTCTAGCACCAGGAGTCTAGCACCAGGAGTCTAGCACCAGGAGTCTAGCACCAGGAGTCTAGTTCTAGCACTAGGAGTCTAGTACCAGGAGTCTAGCACCAGGAGTCTAGCACCAGGAGTCTAGCACCAGGAGTCTAGCACCAGGAGTCTAGCACCAGGAGCAGTGGGAGTGAGGGGGGAAGGGGGGTGTCCTGTGCCTTGCTCAAGGGCACCACGGCAGGGCAGGAGGTGAACTGGGACCTCTCCAAGTAGCAGTCCACACTCCATATTTAGGTCTAGTCAGGGACTTGAACCGGCGACCCCCTACTGACTGAGACACTGCCGGACGAAAGGAGACGAATGGCCCTTGTTGACAGCTATCTGACGGTGGAGTAAGCCATCAAAGCAAGCTCAGGTGTCTCATTTAAACATCTCTAGTAACTCAATACTGCTAGAAGTGAGTCTTAATATACTTTCTCTCTGTCAAAATGAGAGCAATTGAAACCCTGAAATCAGTGTAATGTGAAGTTTAAATGCATTTGTATTAAGAGTGAGTTATACAAGTGATTTTCATTTGAGCAGCAGCTGGGTTTAACACGATTAGAAAGGGTTGAATACAAGAGGAGAGCAGGTGAATCCTCACACACTGGTTTACAGCAAATAACATTTAAATGTAATTTATACAAGGCTTTGAATACTTAAAGATGCTGTAACATATAATGTAAATGTGATGGTGGACGAAATGCAAATGTAAGGCTAAAGTAAAGTTGTATTCTTCTTCTGTGGTGTCCCCTCTCCTGTAGTGTGTTTTATAGGTTTTAGTGCATGTAAACGGTCTGCAAAGGCTAACATCCCTGTGTTCCCTTAAAATTGAGTTTCTCTCCCACAAAAAAAATAAAAATTAATAGTACATAAATTCTAAAAAAACCGTCCCATCTTTACCTGATATTCCCACACTTTACAGACATGAATGGACATTGTAATATATAATAAATGTATAATAAAAGCTGACATTTATCTGATGTTGGAGTGAGCTATGCTAAGCTAACAGCTCGCAGCCAGGCTTACCTTCACACTCTCCTTCCTTCAGGGCTTCAGAAGAACCGGGATACAGACTGAGAACCAGGGCCAGCGACAGCCCGCTTAAACACAACATCTTCCGGCAGAAAATACCTGAAAACCCGCTGGTTTTAATGTCTAGAACCGCTGGAAGAAGACACCGTGTGAGAGACTCAGACGCAGCCGGTAAAATGATTGTGTTTTCCGGTGCTGCGTCACACTAACTCGCCCCGTCATTGGTCGAGAGGTCCCACGTTTTTTCTGTTCCTCCACGCATTCTCCTCTGATTGGTCGAAGCCAGAACGTTCCGGGCACAACGTCCAGTTGGCGCCGTCTGATTGGTCCACACAGTATTTCCACGTACAAATGTAAATAAGAAAATAAGAAACCAATTCTAATAAAGTGTATTAAATAAATAATATCAAAAGAAAGAAATACATAAACAAAGCATATTTATTCTTTAAAAAAAAAAATGTATAAAGTATATTAAATAAATGAATAATAATAAAGTATATTAAATAAATAAATACATCAAATACAAATAAACTACAACAAAAATAAATAAATTAATATATACAGTAAATAAAGTATATTAATTCAAAGGAAACATTGATCAGTTTTATGTAGATGTGTTCCCTTTGTTTCTGCTGTTGTGAATGTGTCTCTCCACGTGTCACCACTGGATGGCGCTGTTTCATTGTTTCTCTGGATGCTTAAAGTACACCTCTGAACTGTAGAGGAGTAGAACATGGAAATACTCAAGTAAAGTACCTCAAAAGTGTACTGAAATACAGTTCTTGGGTAAATGTACTTCTTACCATTTAAGGCTTTATTTTGAGATTCAATTTGATGCGTTTTAAGGAAAAGCAGGAAACCCTCATAATAAAGGGAAATACTCAAAGTACCTCAAAATGGTAGAATCAGAATGAGAGGGATGCTGGTCACACATGCAGAGCACACAGTGTCATGTGTTCTCTGCTTTTAACCCATTCTAGTACCAGGAGTCTAGTACCAGGAGCAGTGGGCAGCTATTGTACAGCGCCCCGGGAGCAATGGGAGTGAGGGGGGAAGGGGGATGTCCGGTGCCTTGCTCAAGGGCACCACGGCAAGGCAGGAGGTGAACTGGGACCTCTCCAAGTAGCAGTCCACACTCCATACTTTAAGTCTGTTCGGGGACTTGAACCAGCGACCCTACGGCTCCCAGTCCAAGCCCCTACTGACTGAGCCTTAAGTACTTGTGTAATTATACCTTTTTTAACATTGCACCGCTGATTACGAGTGCCTGTGAAGAAACGACGGCACATTTTCAAACAAAGCCAGTCTTTATTGAGTGAAATGAGACAACAGCACATCACACTTCTGCACCAAGAGCTTTGGCAACTGCATCTGTAAACTGAAAACTTAATTTAAAACGAAGCACACAGAGGAGGAGGAGGAGGAGGAGGAGGAGGAGGAGGAGGAGACGACAAAACTAATGAGACCAACATTTGTTTTCCTGTCAGTTTTAATGAAATGAGGAGGGGGCAAAATCACGCCTGATCCATCTTTCTTCTACTGACATTCCTCCGAGGCCAACACAAAAACTCTACTTTATATTTCCTTATTATTATTATATTATAATATAGTCTATTTTTCAGCTTAGTGAACCCGGACATGTTGAGGACCCCAAAGTTTTATGATATAAATGTATATTAGGGTCTTTAGGACATAGAAACTGCCGGATGCTAACCTGCATGGGTAATTAGCACTATTACCCCTCGATTCCACCGGGTCCGTCCGGCCTCCTCCGGCGTCATACCCGACCAGGCGCGTTTCAGAAGCATTTCTTTTTGTTGATTTGGGCATATTTCCTGGACAGGCTACTTTGTACAGACAAAGTTAATAATAACTGTAATATTCCAGTTATAAACGACATGAATCAAAGATGTGTTGCTGTATTTTAGTGGTAATGCATTCATCATCATAATTATTCTATATATATAATTTACACAGTGCCTGCAAACCGGAGGAGAACGCTGGCATTTCTCCTCCTACTTGAAAGACTACGGAGGGATAGGGTCTGCAAAATTAGTTTGTGTATGTGTATATATATATATATATATGTATGTATATATATATATATATATATATATATATATATATATATATGTGTATATATATATATATATGTGTATATATATATATATATATATATATATATATATATATATATATATATATATATATGTGTATATATATATATATATATATGCTATATATGCTCTGACCATTCCACTTCCTGCCTGCCCGACCTTTTGTTTTTAGGATTCATCCTAATTTTAGAGGAGCCCTGCGCCGAGCCGCTTCTGGGACGCTTCTGAGCCGTAACGCGCCGCGTGTGGTGGAATAGCACCCATTGACTAGAGTGGCCGCGATCGCCGCGGCGCAGCCGTAACGCGCCGCAGACGGACCCGGTGGAATCTAGGGGTTAGCATAAATTGCGTTAATTAGCCTATTATGCAAACAACAGTTAAAATATTTCTTGGCCGATTTCGACAGTTTTGTTGTGGTTTTGGAGGTCGTTGAGGAAGCAGACATCCTGTCATTTACAATACTGAGTTTTTTTTCTGTTGGCTTCTTTCTCAAAATCTAAAATTATGACTTTTTCTCAAAATCTCAACAATTATGACTTTCTCAAAATTATGACTTTCACAAAATCTGCTAAATTATGACTTTTTCACAAAATCTGCAAAATTCAGACTTTTTCTCTAAATTCAGACTTTTCCCCAAAATTATGACTTTTTCCCCAAATCTCAAAATTCCCACTTTTTCTCAAAAGGCTTTTTCTAATTCAATTTCAGACAATTTCGGGATCAAAAATGGCAGTTTTGAATCCCCTAAAACTGTAAAATCGACCCAAAATGTATCAAAGTCAGTCCACAGAGAACAGAAATATGTCCTCATTCTGGTTAAAACTGCTGTTTTTGATCCTGAAAATATCAGAAATGGATTCAGCATCCCCAATAACCTCCAAAACCACTCTTAAACTGTCCAATCTGCCAAGCCATTTTTTAAATATTGTCCCCATACTGTAGGCTATAATTCCAATGAACACAACTTATGCTAATTGTGCTAATGTCCCAACATCAACAGGTTAGCATCCAGCAGTTTCTATGTGCTGGAGACCCTACTCTGTACATTTCTATCATTAAACTTTGGGGTCTCAACATGTATGAGCTGCATCAGACTTTTTATTGTAATCATCTCTGCCATGAGAGACATCCTGTTAGTTATAAAGATTCACAAAATGCTACGTCTTTTAGCATTTGTAAGACATTTTAACACCACTTAAGGCTGTATTTTGAGATCCAATTTGATGACATTTAAGGAATCGCGGGAACCCTCGTAAACAACGGGAAGTGACGTCCCTCAAAACTGTACTAAAATCCTTCCTGATCCATCGTTCTATCCACTATACTGACATTCCTTCGACACAAAAACCTCCTTTACTTCACATTTCCTTAAGATATTATAATAGCATTTATTTTTTTAAGTGTACATCATCTCCGCCATGTGAGACATCCTCTTGGTTCTTATATTATAATTATAAAGAATCACAAAATGCTACTTCTTTTAGCATTTGTCAGACTTTTTAAAGATTAAATCAAGACATTTGAACATAAACAAAGGGAAGTTCAGATCATTCCTGTCCTGAGGCTGTCGACACAAAGACCTCCTTTACTTTACTTTTCCTTCTGATACAATAATAGTATTTATTTTTTCAAGTGTACATCATCTCCGCCATGTGAGACATCTTCTTGGGGATGTACAGATAATACTCCATGTATCCGGAAAGGTCCTCTATCGTGATGTCGTCCACGTAAACTCTCGCCTGCTCCGAACACGACCGCGCGGATCCAGACGAGGAAGAAGACGCCGCGCCGCCGCCGCTAACGATAGTTCTTTCGCACTCAGACGTGGCGTTTCGGAGCCCCGTGAAGGAATAAACCTCGACTCCCTGCCAGGTTTGAGACGGATCCCGACACCGACACGGAGACTCGGCAGCAGCGTTCCCGCTTTCCTTCCAAACGCAGGAGCAGGGAACTTCTGCCAGGCGCTCAGATAAAACCCGGAAATCCGCAGATCCAGAAACCCTCGCTCCTTCGCTGGCGCTTTTCTCCTCCTCGCTCGACTCCCCGGACGTTTCCTGCGCCTCAAACCCGGCACACGAGCCAAACACCAGAGGGGAGATGGGGTTAGGAGAGCCCGACGATGAGAGCTCTTTCTGGGCAGCAGAGGAGGCTGTGATCCCCTCTCCTGGAGGACGAGGCTCCGAGGGATCGGGCACAGCGAGGCGTTGTTGCTTCAGGCAGCCACTAGGGGGCGATACTGCCGCCGCCGCCGCCGCGCTGCAGTACGTGAACTTGGGCGGGTGGAGGATCGGGGATTTGGACCTTCGGCGGCGCTGCGTTCTGGAGGCTCCTCTGGAAGACTTCCTCATGCAGCTGAAGACAAGGCAAGGCAAGTTTATTTGTAGAGCCCCTTTCAACAAGAGGCAATTCAAAGTGCTTTACAAAAATAAAAGACATTAAGAAAATGGCATTTAAAAACCGTCATTAAAAAGCATAAGATCATAAAATAAACATTAAAAAAAGTTACAGTGCCGTTTAAGAAGTGAACATATCCATTAAAAGCAGCGGCAAAAAGAAAAGTCTTCAGCCTGGATTTAAAAGTAGTCAGAGTTGCAGCGGACCTCCAGGTTTCTGGGAGTTTGCTCCAGAAATTTGGAGCATAATAACTGAACGCTGCTTCTTCTAAAGACAGAGGATGATCGGAACATGTCTTTAAAAAGTATAGGCAGCACTTTGAGACAACTCTGCTGGATAACTGTAATGCACATTCTCTAAATATGTATATGGTGCAAAATGCAGCAGCACGGTCACATGACTTCACGTCACCACCGCTAAGCTAAAGGTGGCTAATGTTGGGCTATAAAGGAACTACAGCACGGTCACATGACTTCACGTCACCACCGCTAAGCTAAAGGTGGCTAATGTTGGGCTATAAAGGAACTACAGCACGGTCACATGACTTTACGTCACCACCGCTAAGCTAAAGGAGGCTAATGTTGGGCTATAAAGGAACTACAGCACGGTCACATGACTTCACGTCATCACCGCTAAGCTAAAGGTGGCTAATGTTGGGCTATGAAGGAACTACAGCACGGTCACATGACTTCACGTCACCACCGCTAAGCTAAAGGAAGCTAATGTTGGGCTATAAAGGAACTACAGCACGGTCACATGACTTCACGTCACCACCGCTAAGCTAAAGGAGGCTAATGTTGGGCTATAAAGGAACTACAGCACGGTCACATGACTTCACGTCACCACCGCTAAGCTAAAGGTGGCTAATGTTGGGCTATGAAGGAACTACAGCACGGTCACATGACTTCACGTCACCACCGCTAAGCTAAAGGAGGCTAATGTTGGGCTATAAAGGAACTACAGCACGGTCACATGACTTCACGTCACCACCGCTAAGCTAAAGGTGGCTAATGTTGGGCTATAAAGGAACTACAGCACGGTCACATGACTTCACGTCACCACCGCTAAGCTAAAGGAGGCTAATGTTGGGCTATAAAGGAACTACAGCACGGTCACATGACTTCACGTCACCACCGCTAAGCTAAAGGTGGCTAATGTTGGGCTATAAAGGAACGACAGCACGGTCACATGACTTCACGTCGCCACCGCTAAGCTAAAGGAGGCTAATGTTGGTCTATAAAGGAACTACAGCACGGTCACATGACTTTACGTCACCACCGCTAAGCTAAAGGAGGCTAATGTTGGGGTATAAAGGAACTACAGCACGGTCACATGACTTCACGTCACCACCGCTAAGCTAAAGGTGGCTAACGTTGGATGTGATGACCTTTAGTCGTCTCATTTAGTCACATCTCCTCAGCTCGTGTTAACCACAGACTGTATTTCAGTGTAAACTCACCCGTGCCAGTTGTCCTTGGGGCAGCTGAGTTTGGGTTTCGCTCCGCTCGGGTCCAGAGAGGGTCGAGATGCTCTGGGAGCCTCGCACACACTCACTGCTCCGGGTACACTGCAGAGAAGTAGAGGAAACATGTAAACATTACTAAAAACCACTGCGACAGCTGAGGCCTGTACTACGAAGCCGGATGTTCTCTTAGCTGACTTCAGGGAAAACTCTGGCTTTCCGGTCCTACGACGCTGGTTCTCTTTTTAGCGGGCTAGATCTCCATGGTAACTTATGCTGAACGGCTAACCTCCTCCGGAGCAGGTTAGGTGGCAGGCTAAGAGATCAACTCAGTGAAAGCACCGCCTGCTGACCAATCAGAGCTCAGTGTGCGGAGTTTAAAGCTATCAAGTCATATTACAGGATAGAGGAAATACAGAAAAACTGCCGTTGCAGGAAAGACGGCCGGCAAAAATCAACTGACTGTGTGAACGTGAACATTAATAGAATATCCCCTCCCATCTTCAGAGCAATCTGACTATTATAATATTAGCGTTAAGAAAGCTTACTTAAATATCTGCCACGACATAAGTAACCGGATCAGAGTAACATTACGTACAGTCCGCGGCACTGTGAGTGCAGACGTCGATGTGTCCCATTATCATTCATATCATATCATAATGTATCATATATTTCCTTATCTGAGTCAGCTGAGCCGTATCTGGCCGTGCAACACTCACAGCCCGCCCACTCAGGTCTCAGGCAACATTTACTGTCCGTCCCACGTACCCACCTTAAGACCCGCAGTGATCGAGCGTTCGCAGCAGTGGCTCCTAAACTATGGAATGATCTGCCTGCTCATCTACGGTCTGCGGAGTCTGTTGTCTCTTTTAAAACGATTTTAAAGACATTCCTGTTTGGGCAGGCGTTTGGGTAACCAGTGTGCTTGATCTTATTCCATTTAATACTATGTTTTTATTTTGTTTGTTTTAAATTTCATTTGTAAGTTTTGTTTTATTGTGTTTTTATTGTGTCTTAATTATGCTCTGGTGCTTTTATGACTTCTTAACATGTGGGTTCATTGATCATTGTACGCCTCCTATGTGGATGTCTTATTGTTTTGTCAAGCACTTTGTGACTTTGTCTGTGAAAAGCGCTTTATAAATAAACTTTACTTACTCACAGTGTCACATACTGTATGCA
>NW_022987951.1:32500-53194 GCF_902827165.1 Trematomus bernacchii
TTACTGCTGCATGATGGGATTTAAAATAAAGAATACATTTATCCAAGTTTGAGTCGTGAATCATTTATCAACTCCATTTGAAACATGTTTAATCATAGTTTAGCGGTGGTAACGTGAAGTCATGTGACCTGTCATGTAACATGTCATGTAACATCCAAGGTTTTCGGGGGTTTCAAAACTATCCCCCTTTCCCCCGCTGGTGGGTGGAAGGTAAGGCCTCTCCTATAGTGAGAGCCCCCCTCTAGTGGCGGAGATCTCTCCTGTGGCTGATCTCCCAAGCTACACATTGACCACCCCACCCCCAAAAAAGGACGTATTATTGGCTTCCCCTAATTTTTTCCCCACGCTACAACCTCACACACTGGTACTGAATGTGCATCAAAGTCTTCCTACCGAGCCAAATATACCAACATATGTATGTAAACG
The DNA here is from genome assembly GCF_902827165.1 of Trematomus bernacchii. NCBI lineage: Eukaryota > Metazoa > Chordata > Actinopteri > Perciformes > Nototheniidae > Trematomus > Trematomus bernacchii. The sequence goes on from NW_022987951.1 coordinate 32,927, forward strand.
ACAAAAGAAGCGATCGAAAATCACCGCCACATCTGTGCCCCAGTTGATCGGGAAACCAGTTGATCGGGAAACCAGTTAACGGGGAAACCAGTTAATCCGGAACACTGGCCGGAGCTTTGTGAACATTTTTCTTTAAACCCCTGGTCTCTGTATTGGCGATGGAGGTGATTCTATGTTTCTAGTGAATTAGCATATGTAACGGAGTTAAAAATGTGTATAAATTATTATTCGTTTTTAAATTATGATTTACAATAGGTTGTGAATGTTGTCTTTATGTGATTGTTTCCTTTCATATTTGTGAGTAATGTTTCCAGTGGGAACACTTTCCCCTTGCACATCGTTTTCTACTTGCTGGATGTCACTTCCGCTTTCCCGGAGGAGCACTGCGGAGGGTGAGTTGTGCTAGGAATTGTGTCACAGTTTATTACAATTCAGTGTGGTAAACCGGCTATTTAAGTTGATGAAAGTGATGTATGTTGTTAAGTGTCAATTTGGGTACATTATTAACCCGTTTTTGTTAAGTTTCCACCGTAAGAAATAGAATTTTGGGTGATATTTATGGTGTGGTTTTGGCGCGAAATAGACGCGATCTGCGCCATTTTGTTTGTGTACATGGCAACACTTTCTGATTTGTCTTTCTTTTCTTTTGTAAAGATGTGCAGCGCAGATGTAAAGGACTTTTTGTGATTGTTCTCAGAATAAATGCCAGAAACAGTGGCGAGCCGTCAGGGCCCTCTGTGAGGGCCTAACATATTCTAGAAAATAATATTTGAAAACATTTAAAAAATATATATATTTTTTAAATATATATATTTTTAATATTATTTTTTTTATATTTTCCATTAGTTTTACCAAAAAAAACTTGATTTTAATCGTATTTAACAAAACATTTCCAAAGAAATAAATCCTTCGAATCTGCCTGTTCAGTCTCTGTTGAATGTGAAGGGTTTCATGAAAGAACTGCGTCTGGCCCTCTCTGCCATTCACAGAGTATATAGTAAAACAACGAGAGAGTAATGTCAAGTGACAGTACAATTGACCAATCATATCTTCCCTCTAAATGGGTGGGCTTTATTATCGCGGACTGTATGACAAGTTCCGCCCGCTGCGCTGCCAAGTTTATGCATGTGCTATAACAACGGTCAAGCTAGGCGGAAGTAGCTAATTAGCATACGTTCATTCACGATGGCTCACGTCAGTGATAGTGATGACATCGTTGCGAAACTACTAACCGAGTCTTTTTCAAGAATGAGTTACACTGATAAATTGGAGTTAATTTCCAAAGGGCGACCAACACCACAGCTTAATTTAGTTCAAAAAACCAAACGGTTCGAGAGGCATTTTAATATCGGCAATTACGCCAGATACAACTGGATGACCGGATCAACCAGGGAACAAAAGCTGTACTGCTGGGATTGCTTGCTTTTTGGCGCGGACAGTGGGTCATGGGCCAAAGATGGATATTCTGATTTAGGAAGTTTATCCAAATCAGCACATCGCCATCATAATGCTTCAGGTCACCTCAGAGCTACTATTCGCCTTAAAACATTTGGGGACACCAGGATAGAGCTCCAGCTGGATGAGCAACAACGCCGGGGTGTCATCATTCATAATGAAAAGGTGAAGAGGAACCGAGGAATTTTGAAACGCCTCATAAATTGTGTGGTGTACTTAGGCAAGCAGGAGTTGCCGTTCCGAGGTCACGATGAGAGTGTAACTTCATCAAACAAGGGGAATTACATAGAGTTGCTGGATTTAGTGGCAGAATATGACAGCGACCTGCACACACACCTCGCCACATCAACAGTCTTTACCGGCACGTCTTTGAGGATTCAGAATGACCTGATCAGCGCTGTCGCTAGTGTAATGACGGATAGCATGAAAGAGGAGCTGAGGAAGGCACCTTTTGTCGCGGTCATGTTGGATGAAACAACAGACATTAGCAACGTGGCGCAGATGTCATATGTGCTTCGATATGTCACTGAAGATGGGATAAAAGAGCGTTTCTTCAAGTACGAAGATGTGACCGAGGACAAACGAGCAGAGGCCATAGCTACACGGCTGCTGGAGTTCCTGAGGGAGAGTGGCTGTATTGACAAAGTGGTCGCGCAGTGCTACGATGGAGCAGCTGTTATGGCCTCTGGATTGAATGGGGTGCAAGCGAAAGTTAAGGAAACAATTCCACAGGCCCTTTTCATTCACTGCTATGCTCACATCTTAAATCTCGTCTTGTCAAAGGGAGCTTCCAAGATAAGAGAGTGTAAGGTCTTCTTCTCACACCTCTCTGGCTTGGCCACCTTTTTCAGCCGCTCAGCAAAGCGCACCAAGCTACTGGATGATATTTGCCAGCATAGGCTTCCACGGGCAGCTCCCACTCGCTGGTGCTTTCATTCTCGCTTGGTGTGCACAGTGGCAGAGAAGACCAGGGAATTGAGAGAGGTAAGATAATAATAATAATGACCGTAATGAAAATATTAACAATAATAAAGAAATGATATAGTGTTGGAAACTACCCACTCATAAAAACATGAAGGTAAAGAACTATGCTAGTATTACATTAAATGAAAAGCTAATGTTAGTGTTTACTGGAGGTCTATAAGTTGTTTTTTCTAAACTAAGCATTACTCTCGTAGGTGTTCGAGCACATCGTAGACCATCACACAGAGTTTGATGACGAAACTGTTCATTGCTCTGATGGATACATCACCCTCCTTACCAGCTTCGATTTCAGCTTTTGGTTGAAAACCTTCCACGCTATCTTCTCCTACTCGGATGTTGTTTTTCAAATACTTCAGAACAAAGGTTTTGATATGCAGTTCTGCCTGGCCAGAGTGGATCAGCTACAGCGACAAATTGAACAGGAGAAGGGGAACTTTGACAGCGTCTACGATGAAACCCAGGCTTTGGTTGGCCCTCAGCGCGGCCGTGGAGCTCAAGGAGACGTTCGCGCACGGTACAGGGAGCTCCACTGCAGCGTAATTGACAGCCTGCTAACCCAGATTGCCAACCGCTTCAGTGACCACAAAAAGCTGGAATTCCTGGCCCTTCTGGACCCGCAACAGTTCGGGCATTACTGTAACTATTTCCCAACTGCTGCCTTGAACAGTTTGATGGAGAGCTATGGCGGATATTTCGACCAGCCTCGACTGCACACGGAACTCGCCGTGATGTACGACATGTCTGACATTTTGGGGAAAAGCCCAGCCGGCATTCATCAGTTTCTCCTAAAAAAAGGACTGAGTGAAAGCATGAAGCAGGTGTACACCCTCTCATGCATCATCCTGACAATACCTGTGTCCACTGCCTCTGTGGAGAGGTCATTCTCTGCGCTGAAGCGCATAAAAAGCTACTCGAGGTCCACGACTGGGCAAGTCCGACTGTCAGACTTGGCCTTAATTTCGATCGAGAAGGAATTGCTGATTGCTTTAAAAGCAAAGGATCAGCTGCATGACCCCGCCATCAAGTTCTTCATACAAAAGGACAGGAGGGTGGACTTTGTGTTTCAGTGATATGATCATCAAAGGTAAGCCAAAGTGATTTTCAATGTGGGCCGCCGTGCCGACTTAATTCATTTTTAATTGTTACTTGGCTGTGGGTGCCCTGTGATGATAGGTGTTTATATAAATGGTGTTGTTCTGTGTGGTAGAGGGTCGCTGTCATTGATGCGTTTTGCACCCCGGGCCGTTGTTCTGATATTCCACTGAAGTATACGCTGTGACGTAATAACTCTTCTTTTTTTTCTTTTTTTCGAGGAAGGCGGGGGGTCAGAGGGCCTAGGTAGAAAAGTCACGGCTCGCCACTGGCCAGAAAACACACTCAGATTCTTTGCTGTCCAGTGACGTGCAGTGAGGTTCATGGCTGGTGAGGCACTCACTCACTGAGTCAAATTTACAAATATTATATTTTTACCTTAATCGAAATATTCGGTTATTTTCAAAAGCTTTTTTAGTCTGATGCTTCGATTCATTTTATATTCACACTTCGATATGTTTTATAATGATTGATCATGAAAGTGTTCTCAAAGCTGGTAAAGGTGCAGCTAGTTTGAATGACTTTGTATACTGCAGGGTAGCTTGTGGATTTACTCCAGGTGGAACTAAAGTCTGATTTAACACTTGATTATATTTCACATCATTCATCCACATCTGTAAAGTAACTAAAGGTATTAAATACATGTAGTGGAGTCAAAGTACACCATGTACCTCTGACTTATGTTTACTGCCAACCTAAAAGTACCTCAAAAATAGTAATCAATAATGTATTGAAAAGTTATTTGGCTGATTGTTTTATATTGGCTCAGCCAGGTTATATGGGATGCCCAGTCTACAGATGGGTCACTCATTTTGAAATATTAAACTTAGTTTTATTTTCTTTAATTTTTCATCCTCATGTAGAATGCTATTATGAAACACACATTTGGTTGTTTATAGCATAAAGAACATCTGATTTAATGTGAGGTAGGGAAATAATCATTTGAGTATAAGTATGTGTATATAAATATGTAATTTACAACAGCTGTAAGATGCTTGAAAAGCTTGAAAATGCACCTTGAAAATGCTTGAAAAGTGCTTGAATTTGACTTTGGAAAAGGTGTAAGAACCCTGTTTATAGTTAGCTTTACTAACTCTTTAAGACACAGAAGAGTCAACTTGTTTAAATATTACACCATTTTTTTTTTTAAAGGTTTTAATTAATTAATTTAATATGTTTTTTAATGTAAACTTAATTTTAATTTAATTTTTTTTTTTAATCACTTTCTTGTTTTCATTTTTTTGTAAATGTTTTTTTTAATGTTTTATTTAAAGATATATATATCTTTACTGTACGTGACTTATCAGGTTGTGTAAGTGTTTGTGTAAACCCCTAACCCTACCTAACATTGTGATGAAGTCCAAGATAATTTGTTGATGGGCAAAAAGTCCAATTTTGTATTTACTTAATTACATCTGCATCTTAATATCGTACTAAACGAACCAACTGTTAAAAAATATGGGGGAGGGGAGCCATGACTGACTGTACTTCCTGTCTGCTGTGTTTCAGCTTCACTCGGAGACAACATGGCTTCCAGGTTAGAGGAAGATCTCTGCTGTCCGGTCTGTCAGGAAGTCTTTAGAGATCCTGTTGTTCTGTCCTGTAGCCACAGCTTCTGCAAAGCCTGTCTGCAGACCTGGTGGAGAGAGAGACCATCACGAGAGTGTCCAGTCTGTAAGAGAGAATCTTCAAGAAGAAATCCCCCTTGTAACCTGGTGTTGAAGAACCTGTGTGAGGCCTTCTTACTGGAGAGAGGTCAGAGACCTCCAGAGGCTCTCTGCAGTCTGCACTCTGAGAAACTCAAACTCTTCTGTCTGGACCATCAGCAGCCAGTGTGTCTCGTCTGCAGAGATTCAAGAACACACACCAACCACAGATTCATACCCATGGATGAAGCTGCTCAGGATCTCAGAGAGGAGCTCCAGAAAGCTCTGCAGCCCTTTCAGGAGAGACTGAAGCTCTTTGAAGAAGTTAAAGTGGAGTTTGATCTCACAGCAGGACACCTGAAGCTCCAGGCTCAACACACAGAGACGCAGATTAAGGAGCAGTTTAAGAAGCTTCACCAGTTTCTAGAAGAGGAAGAGGAGGTCAGGATGGCTGCACTGAGGGAGGAAGATGATGGAGGAGAAGATGGAGGCTGTGAGCAGAGAGATAGCAGCTCTTTCACTCACAGTCAGAGCCACAGAGGAGGAGCTGAGAGCTGAAGACGTCTCCTTCCTGCTCAACTACAAGGCTGCAGTGGAGAGGCTGCAGCGCCCCCTGCTGGAGGATCCTCAGCTGCCCTCAGGAGCTATGATAGACCAGGCCAAACACCTGGGCAACCTCAGCTTCAACATCTGGAGCAGGATGAAGGACATGGTGTCCTACTCTCCTCTCATCCTGGACCCAAACACTGCTGATCTAACCTTCATCCTGTCTGAAGATCTGACCAGTTTGAGCGAAGTAAAAGAGAGACATGAACTTCCTGATAATCCAGAGAGGGTTGATATACACATCTCTGCCCTGGGCTCTGAGGGCTTTAACTCAGGGACTCACAGCTGGGATGTCCAGGTTACAGACTGTACATTCTGGGAACTGGGTGTGTTAGAAGAGTATGTCCAGAGGAAGGGAGACATAAATTCTGGATTATCGATGATATGTTTCGAATATGGTGAATACGCAGCATGTTCACCACCAAATCCAAACATTCGTCTCCGTCTGAAGAAGAAGCTCCAGAGGGTCAGAGTGAATCTGGACTCGAACAGAGGGAAGTTGTCGTTCTCTGATGCTGACACTAACAGACACATACACACATTCACACACACTTTCATTGAGAAGATGATTCCATACTTTAACACTCTGGGTGAAATGAAGATATTACCACAGAAGGTGTGTGTGACAGTAGGTCAGAGCAGGTCGAGATAAACAGGATCATTATATCTATGATGTTTATCTCTTAAAGGCATCATTCACTGACCTCTGAAGCACCTCCTGCCGTCTCTTTATCAGGGTTCCAGCGGGGTCTTAAAAAGTCTTACATGTGAGTTGGTGAAACCTTTAGAAGCCCTGTTTATTCCAAACGTGTTTATTTCTTTTTCACAATTTATTTTCTTGTTGAGTATGATAATCTGCTTTTTCAATATATTGTCAACTTTTTGTCAATTTGAACTGTTCATTTGTTACGACTTCATGATGGGATTTAAAATAAAGAATACATTTATCCAAGTTTGAGCAGCGAATCATTGATCAACTCCATTTGAAACATGTTTAATCATATTAAAAACTGGGTGAACTGGGTTTGAATCAACTGACGGACCTCCTGTCAGGGAGTTAAACATAAGTATTTAATACGTGGAGTAAATGTTAAACAGTTTGACCAGGAGAAACCTAGACCGAGAGGACGGCACATTGTTGTCAAATGTTCACTTTTTGACAACAATAAACTCTTTAAGGATTTAATCAGAATAAGAAATACTTCCTAGTAGTAGTAGTTCCTTTATAGCCCAACGTTAGCCTCCTTTAGCTTAGCGGTGGTGACGTGAAGTCATGTGACCGTGCTGTAGTTCCTTTATAGCCCAACATTAGCCACCTTTAGCTTAGCGGTGGTGAAGTCCTGTGACCGTGCTGTAGTTCCTATATAGCCCAACATTAGCCACCTTTAGCTTAGCGGTGGTGACGTGAAGTCATGTGACCGTGCTGTAGTTGCTTTATAGCCCAACATTAGCCACCTTTAGCTTAGCGGTAGTGACGTGAAGTCCTGTGACCGTACTGTAGTTCCTTAATAGCCCAACATTAGCCACCTTTAGCTTAGCGGTGGTGACGTGAAGTCATGTGACCGTGCTGTAGTTCCTTTATAGCCCAACATTAGCCACCTTTAGCTTAGCGGTGGCGACGTGAAGTCATGTGACCGTGCTGTAGTTCCTTTATAGCCCAACATTAGCCTCCTTTAGCTTAGCGGTGGCGACGTGAAGTCATGTGACCGTGCTGTAGTTCCTTTATAGCCCAACATTAGCCCCCTTTAGCTTAGCGGTGGCGACGTGAAGTCATGTGACCGTGCTGTAGTTTCTTTATAGCCCAACATTAGCCCCCTTTAGCTTAGCGGTGGTGACGTGAAGTCATGTGACCGTGCTGTAGTTCCTTTATAGCCCAACATTAGCCTCCTTTAGCTTAGCGGTGGTGACGTGAAGTCATGTGACCGTGCTGTAGTTCCTTTATAGCCCAACATTAGCCCCCTTTAGCTTAGCGTTGGTGACGTGAAGTCATGTGACCGTGCTGTAGTTCCTTTATAGCCCAACATTAGCCACCTTTAGCTTAGCGGTGGTGACGTGAAGTCATGTGACCGTGCTGTAGTTCCTTTATAGCCCAACATTAGCCTCCTTTAGCTTAGCGGTGGTGACGTGAAGTCATGTGACCGTGCTGTAGTTCCTTTATAGCCCAACATTAGCCACCTTTAGCTTAGCGGTGGTGACGTGAAGTCATGTGACCGTGCTGTAGTTCCTTTATAGCCCAACATTAGCCTCCTTTAGCTTAGCGGTGGTGACGTGAAGTCATGTGACCGTGCTGTAATTCCTTTATAGCCCAACATTAGCCTCCTTTAGCTTAGCGGTGGTGACGTGAAGTCATGTGACCGTGCTGTAGTTCCTTTATAGCCCAACATTAGCCACCTTTAGCTTAGCGGTGGTGACGTGAAGTCATGTGACCGTGCTGTAGTTCCTTTATAGCCCAACATTAGCCTCCTTTAGCTTAGCGGTGGTGACGTGAAGTCATGTGACCGTGCTGTAGTTCCTATATAGCCCAACATTAGCCACCTTTAGCTTAGCGGTGGTGACGTGAAGTCATGTGACCGTGCTGTAGTTCCTTTGTAGCCCAACAATTAGCCTCCTTTAGCTTAGCGGTGGCGACGTGAAGTCATGTGACCGTGCTGTAGTTCCTTTATAGCCCAACATTAGCCTCCTTTAGCTTAGCGGTGGTGACGTGAAGTCATGTGACCGTGCTGTAGTTCCTTTATAGCCCAACATTAGCCACCTTTAGCTTAGCGGTGGTGACGTGAAGTCATGTGACCGTGCTGTAGTTCCTTTATAGCCCAACATTAGCCTCCTTTAGCTTAGCGGTGGTGACGTGAAGTCATGTGACCGTGCTGTAGTTCCTTTATAGCCCAACATTAGCCCCCTTTAGCTTAGCGGTGGTGACGTGAAGTCATGTGACCGTGCTGTAGTTCCTTTATAGCCCAACATTAGCCACCTTTAGCTTAGCGGTGGTGACGTGAAGTCATGTGACCGTGCTGTAGTTCCTTTATAGCCCAACATTAGCCTCCTTTAGCTTAGCGGTGGTGACGTGAAGTCATGTGACCGTGCTGTAGTTCCTTTATAGTCCAACATTAGCCACCTTTAGCTTAGCGGTGGTGACGTGAAGTCATGTGACCGTGCTGTAGTTCCTTTATAGCCCAACATTAGCCACCGTTAGCTTAGCGGTGGTGACGTGAAGTCATGTGACCGTGCTGTAGTTCCTTTATAGCCCAACATTAGCCACCTTTAGCTTAGCGGTGGTGACGTGAAGTCATGTGACCGTGCTGTAGTTCCTTTATAGCCCAACATTAGCCTCCTTTAGCTTAGTGGTGGTGATGTGAAGTCATGTGACCGTGCTGTAGTTCCTTTATAGCCCAACATTAGCCACCTTTAGCTTAGCGGTGGTGACGTGAAGTCATGTGACCGTGCTGTAGTTCCTTTATAGCCCAACATTAGCCACCTTTAGCTTAGCGGTGGCGACGTGAAGTCATGTGACCGTGCTGTAGTTCCTTTATAGCCCAACATTAGCCTCCTTTAGCTTAGCGGTGGCGACGTGAAGTCATGTGACCGTGCTGTAGTTCCTTTATAGCCCAACATTAGCCCCTTTAGCTTAGCGGTGGCGACGTGAAGTCATGTGACCGTGCTGTAGTTTCTTTATAGCCCAACATTAGCCCCCTTTAGCTTAGCGGTGGTGACGTGAAGTCATGTGACCGTGCTGTAGTTCCTTTATAGCCCAACATTAGCCTCCTTTAGCTTAGCGGTGGTGACGTGAAGTCATGTGACCGTGCTGTAGTTCCTTTATAGCCCAACATTAGCCACCTTTAGCTTAGCGGTGGTGGTGACGTGAAGTCATGTGACCGTGCTGTAGTTCCTTTATAGCCCAACATTAGCCACCTTTAGCTTAGCGGTGGTGACGTGAAGTCATGTGACCGTGCTGTAGTTCCTTTATAGCCCAACATTAGCCACCTTTAGCTTAGCGGTGGTGACGTGAAGTCATGTGACCGTGCTGTAGTTCCTTTATAGCCCAACATTAGCCTCCTTTAGCTTAGCGGTGGTGACGTGAAGTCATGTGACCGTGCTGTAGTTCCTTTATAGCCCAACATTAGCCACCTTTAGCTTAGCGGTGGTGACGTGAAGTCATGTGACCGTGCTGTAGTTCCTTTATAGCCCAACATTAGCCTCCTTTAGCTTAGCGTTGGTGACGTGAAGTAATGTGACCGTGCTGTAGTTCCTTTATAGTCCAACATTAGCCACCTTTAGCTTAGCGGTGGTGATGTGAAGTCATGTGACCGTGCTGTTGTTCCTTTATAGCCCAACATTAGCCCCTTTTAGCTTAGCGGTGGTGACGTGAAGTCATGTGACCGTGCTGTAGTTCCTTTATAGCCCAACATTAGCCTCCTTTAGCTTAGCGGTGGTGACGTGAAGTCATGTGACCGTGCTGTAGTTCCTTTATAGCCCAACATTAGCCCCCTTTAGCTTAGCGGTGGTGACGTGAAGTCATGTGACCGTGCTGTAGTTCCTTTATAGCCCAACATTAGCCCCCTTTAGCTTAGCGTTGGTGACGTGAAGTCATGTGACCGTGCTGTAGTTCCTTTATAGCCCAACATTAGCCACCTTTAGCTTAGCGGTGGTGACGTGAAGTCATGTGACCGTGCTGTAGTTCCTTTATAGCCCAACATTAGCCTCCTTTAGCTTAGCGGTGGTGACGTGAAGTCATGTGACCGTGCTGTAGTTCCTTTATAGCCCAACATTAGCCACCTTTAGCTTAGCGGTGGTGACGTGAAGTCATGTGACCGTGCTGTAGTTCCTTTATAGCCCAACAATAGCCTCCTTTAGCTTAGCGGTGGCGACGTGAAGTCATGTGACCGTGCTGTAGTTCCTTTATAGCCCAACATTAGCCTCCTTTAGCTTAGCGGTGGTGACGTGAAGTCATGTGACCGTGCTGTAGTTCCTTTATAGCCCAACATTAGCCACCTTTAGCTTAGCGGTGGTGACGTGAAGTCATGTGACCGTGCTGTAGTTCCTTTATAGCCCAACATTAGCCTCCTTTAGCTTAGCGGTGGTGACGTGAAGTCATGTGACCGTGCTGTAGTTCCTTTATAGCCCAACATTAGCCCCCTTTAGCTTAGCGTTGGTGACGTGAAGTCATGTGACCGTGCTGTAGTTCCTTTATAGCCCAACATTAGCCACCTTTAGCTTAGCGGTGGTGACGTGAAGTCATGTGACCGTGCTGTAGTTCCTTTATAGCCCAACATTAGCCTCCTTTAGCTTAGCGGTGGTGACGTGAAGTCATGTGACCGTGCTGTAGTTCCTTTATAGCCCAACATTAGCCACCTTTAGCTTAGCGGTGGTGACGTGAAGTCATGTGACCGTGCTGTAGTTCCTTTATAGCCCAACATTAGCCTCCTTTAGCTTAGCGGTGGTGACGTGAAGTCATGTGACCGTGCTGTAATTCCTTTATAGCCCAACATTAGCCTCCTTTAGCTTAGCGGTGGTGACGTGAAGTCATGTGACCGTGCTGTAGTTCCTTTATAGCCCAACATTAGCCACCTTTAGCTTAGCGGTGGTGACGTGAAGTCATGTGACCGTGCTGTAGTTCCTATATAGCCCAACATTAGCCACCTTTAGCTTAGCGGTGGTGACGTGAAGTCATGTGACCGTGCTGTAGTTCCTTTGTAGCCCAACAATAGCCTCCTTTAGCTTAGCGGTGGCGACGTGAAGTCATGTGACCGTGCTGTAGTTCCTTTATAGCCCAACATTAGCCTCCTTTAGCTTAGCGGTGGTGACGTGAAGTCATGTGACCGTGCTGTAGTTCCTTTATAGCCCAACATTAGCCACCTTTAGCTTAGCGGTGGTGACGTGAAGTCATGTGACCGTGCTGTAGTTCCTTTATAGCCCAACATTAGCCTCCTTTAGCTTAGCGGTGGTGACGTGAAGTCATGTGACCGTGCTGTAGTTCCTTTATAGCCCAACATTAGCCCCCTTTAGCTTAGCGTTGGTGACGTGAAGTCATGTGACCGTGCTGTAGTTCCTTTATAGCCCAACATTAGCCACCTTTAGCTTAGCGGTGGTGACGTGAAGTCATGTGACCGTGCTGTAGTTCCTTTATAGCCCAACATTAGCCTCCTTTAGCTTAGCGGTGGTGACGTGAAGTCATGTGACCGTGCTGTAGTTCCTTTATAGCCCAACATTAGCCACCTTTAGCTTAGCGGTGGTGACGTGAAGTCATGTGACCGTGCTGTAGTTCCTTTATAGCCCAACATTAGCCTCCTTTAGCTTAGCGGTGGTGACGTGAAGTCATGTGACCGTGCTGTAGTTCCTTTATAGCCCAACATTAGCCACCTTTAGCTTAGCGGTGGTGACGTGAAGTCATGTGACCGTGCTGTAGTTCCTTTATAGCCCAACATTAGCCTCCTTTAGCTTAGCGGTGGTGACGTGAAGTCATGTGACCGTGCTGTAGTTCCTTTATAGCCCAACATTAGCCACCTTTAGCTTAGCGGTGGTGACGTGAAGTCATGTGACCGTGCTGTAGTTCCTTTATAGCCCAACATTAGCCTCCTTTAGCTTAGCGGTGGTGACGTGAAGTCATGTGACCGTGCTGTAATTCCTTTATAGCCCAACATTAGCCTCCTTTAGCTTAGCGGTGGTGACGTGAAGTCATGTGACCGTGCTGTAGTTCCTTTATAGCCCAACATTAGCCACCTTTAGCTTAGGCGGTGGTGACGTGAAGTCATGTGACCGTGCTGTAGTTCCTTTATAGCCCAACATTAGCCTCCTTTAGCTTAGCGGTGGTGACGTGAAGTCATGTGACCGTGCTGTAGTTCCTTTATAGCCCAACATTAGCCACCTTTAGCTTAGCGGTGGTGACGTGAAGTCATGTGACCGTGCTGTAGTTCCTTTATAGCCCAACATTAGCCTCCTTTAGCTTAGCGGTGGTGACGTGAAGTCATGTGACCGTGCTGTAGTTCCTTTATAGCCCAACATTAGCCACCTTTAGCTTAGCGGTGGTGAAGTCCTGTGACTGTGCTGTAGTTCCTATATAGCCCAACATTAGCCACCTTTAGCTTAGCGGTGGTGACGTGAAGTCATGTGACCGTGCTGTAGTTCCTTTATAGCCCAACATTAGCCTCCTTTAGCTTAGCGGTGGTGACGTGAAGTCCTGTGACCGTACTGTAGTTCCTTCATAGCCCAACATTAGCCACCTTTAGCTTAGCGGTGGTGACGTGAAGTCATGTGACCGTGCTGTAGTTGCTTTATAGCCCAACATTAGCCACCTTTAGCTTAGCGGTAGTGACGTGAAGTCCTGTGACCGTACTGTAGTTCCTTAATAGCCCAACATTAGCCACCTTTAGCTTAGCGGTGGTGACGTGAAGTCCTGTGACCGTACTGTAGTTCCTTCATAGCCCAACATTAGCCACCTTTAGCTTAGCGGTGGTGACGTGAAGTCATGTGACCGTGCTGTAGTTCCTTTATAGCCCAACATTAGCCACCTTTAGCTTAGCGGTGGTGACGTGAAGTCATGTGACCGTGCTGTAGTTCCTTTATAGCCCAACATTATAGCTACCTTTAGCTTAGCGGTGGTGACGTGAAGTCATGTGACCGTGCTGTAGTTCCTTTATAGCCCAACATTAGCCTCCTTTAGCTTAGCGGTGGTGACGTGAAGTCATGTGACCGTGCTGTAGTTCCTTTATAGCCCAACATTAGCCACCTTTAGCTTAGCGGTGGTGACGTGAAGTCATGTGACCGTGCTGTAGTTCCTTTATAGCCCAACATTAGCCACCTTTAGCTTAGCGGTGGTGACGTGAAGTCATGTGACCGTGCTGTAGTTCCTTTATAGCCCAACATTAGCCTCCTTTAGCTTAGCGGTGGTGACGTGAAGTCATGTGACCGTGCTGTAGTTCCTTTATAGTCCAACATTAGCCACCTTTAGCTTAGCGGTGGTGACGTGAAATCATGTGACCGTGCTGTAGTTCCTTTATAGCCCAACATTAGCCACCGTTAGCTTAGCGGTGGTGACGTGAAGTCATGTGACCGTGCTGTAGTTCCTTTATAGCCCAACATTAGCCTCCTTTAGCTTAGCGGTGGTGACGTGAAGTCATGTGACCGTGCTGTAATTCCTTTATAGCCCAACATTAGCCTCCTTTAGCTTAGCGGTGGTGACGTGAAGTCATGTGACCGTGCTGTAGTTCCTTTATAGCCCAACATTAGCCACCTTTAGCTTAGCGGTGGTGACGTGAAGTCATGTGACCGTGCTGTAGTTCCTTTATAGCCCAACATTAGCCTCCTTTAGCTTAGCGGTGGTGACGTGAAGTCATGTGACCGTGCTGTAGTTCCTTTATAGCCCAACATTAGCCACCTTTAGCTTAGCGGTGGTGACGTGAAGTCATGTGACCGTGCTGTAGTTCCTTTATAGCCCAACATTAGCCTCCTTTAGCTTAGCGGTGGTGACGTGAAGTCATGTGACCGTGCTGTAGTTCCTTTATAGCCCAACATTAGCCACCTTTAGCTTAGCGGTGGTGAAGTCCTGTGACTGTGCTGTAGTTCCTATATAGCCCAACATTAGCCACCTTTAGCTTAGCGGTGGTGACGTGAAGTCATGTGACCGTGCTGTAGTTCCTTTATAGCCCAACATTAGCCTCCTTTAGCTTAGCGGTGGTGACGTGAAGTCCTGTGACCGTACTGTAGTTCCTTCATAGCCCAACATTAGCCACCTTTAGCTTAGCGGTGGTGACGTGAAGTCATGTGACCGTGCTGTAGTTGCTTTATAGCCCAACATTAGCCACCTTTAGCTTAGCGGTAGTGACGTGAAGTCCTGTGACCGTACTGTAGTTCCTTAATAGCCCAACATTAGCCACCTTTAGCTTAGCGGTGGTGACGTGAAGTCCTGTGACCGTACTGTAGTTCCTTCATAGCCCAACATTAGCCACCTTTAGCTTAGCGGTGGTGACGTGAAGTCATGTGACCCGTGCTGTAGTTCCTTTATAGCCCAACATTAGCCACCTTTAGCTTAGCGGTGGGTGACGTGAAGTCATGTGACCGTGCTGTAGTTCCTTATAGCCCAACATTATAGCTACCTTTAGCTTAGCGGTGGTGACGTGAAGTCATGTGACCGTGCTGTAGTTCCTTTATAGCCCAACATTAGCCTCCTTTAGCTTAGCGGTGGTGACGTGAAGTCATGTGACCGTGCTGTAGTTCCTTTATAGCCCAACATTAGCCACCTTTAGCTTAGCGGTGGTGACGTGAAGTCATGTGACCGTGCTGTAGTTCCTTTATAGCCCAACATTAGCCACCTTTAGCTTAGCGGTGGTGACGTGAAGTCATGTGACCGTGCTGTAGTTCCTTTATAGCCCAACATTAGCCTCCTTTAGCTTAGGCGGTGGTGACGTGAAGTCATGTGACCGTGCTGTAGTTCCTTTATAGTCCAACATTAGCCACCTTTAGCTTAGCGGTGGTGATCGTGAAATCATGTGACCGTGCTGTAGTTCCTTTATAGCCCAACATTAGCCACCGTTAGCTTAGCGGTGGTGACGTGAAGTCATGTGACCGTGCTGTAGTTCCTTTATAGCCCAACATTAGCCACCTTTAGCTTAGCGGTGGTGACGTGAAGTCATGTGACCGTGCTGTAGTTCCTTTATAGCCCAACATTAGCCACCTTTAGCTTAGCGGTGGTGACGTGAAGTCATGTGACCGTGCTGTAGTTCCTTTATAGCCCAACATTAGCCTCCTTAGCTTAGCGGTGGTGACGTGAAGTCATGTGACCGTGCTGTAGTTCCTTTATAGCCCAACATTAGCCCCCTTTAGCTTAGCGTTGGTGACGTGAAGTCATGTGACCGTGCTGTAGTTCCTTATAGCCCAACATTAGCCACCTTTAGCTTAGCGGTGGTGACGTGAAGTCATGTGACCGTGCTGTAGTTCCTTTATAGCCCAACATTAGCCTCCTTTAGCTTAGGCGGTGGTGACGTGAAGTCATGTGACCGTGCTGGTAGTTCCTTATAGCCCAACATTAGCCACCTTTAGGCTTAGCGGTGGTGACGTGAAGTCATGTGACCGTGCTGTAGTTCCTTTATAGCCCAACATAGCCTCCTTTAGCTTAGCGGTGGTGACGTGAAGTCATGTGACCGTGCTGTAGTTCCTTTATAGCCCAACATTAGCCTCCTTTAGCTTAGCGGTGGTGACGTGAAGTCATGTGACCGTGCTGTAGTTCCTTTATAGCCCAACATTAGCCACCTTAGCTTAGCGGTGGTGACGTGAAGTCATGTGGACCGTGCTGTAGTTCCTTTATAGCCCAACATTAGCCTCCTTTAGCTTAGCGGTTGGTGAGTGAAGTCATGTGACCGTGCTGTAGTTCCTTTATAGCCCAACATTAGCCCCTTTAGCTTAGCGTTGGTGACGTGAAGTCATGTGACCGTGCTGTAGTTCCTTTAAGCCCAACATTAAGCCACCTTTAGCTTAGCGGTGGTGACGTGAAGTCATGTGGACCGTGCTGTAGTTCCTTTATAGCCCAACATTAGCCTCCTTTAGCTTAGCGGTGGTGACGTGAAGTCATGTGACCGTGCTGTAGTTCCTTTATAGCCCAACATTAGCCACCTTTAGCTTAGCGGTGGTGACGTGAAGTCATGTGACCGTGCTGTAGTTCCTTATAGCCCAACATTAGCCTCCTTTAGCTAGCGGTGTGACGTGAAGTCATGTGACCGTGCTGTATTCCTTTATAGCCCAACATTAGCCTCCTTTAGCTTAGCGGTGGTGACGTGAAGTCATGTGACCGTGCTGTAGTTCCTTTATAGCCCAACATTAGCCACCTTTAGCTTAGCGGTGGTGACGTGAAGTCATGTGACCGTGCTGTAGTTTCCTTTATAGCCCAACATTAGCCTCCTTTAGCTTAGCGGTGGTGACGTGAAGTCATGTGACCGTGCTGTAGTTCCTTTATAGCCCAACATTAGCCACCTTTAGCTTAGCGGTGGTGACGTGAAGTCATGTGACCGTGCTGTAGTTCCTTTATAGCCCAACAATAGCCTCCTTTAGCTTAGCGGTGGCGACGTGAAGTCATGTGACCGTGCTGTAGTTCCTTTATAGCCCAACATTAGCCTCCTTTAGCTTAGCGGTGGTGACGTGAAGTCATGTGACCGTGCTGTAGTTCCTTTATAGCCCAACATTAGCCACCTTTAGCTTAGCGGTGGTGACGTGAAGTCATGTGACCGTGCCTGTAGGTTCCTTTATAGCCCAACATTAGCCTGACCTTTAAGCTTAGCGGTGGTGACGTGAAGTCATGTTGACCCGTGCTGTAGTTCCTTTATAGGCCC
Source organism: Trematomus bernacchii (assembly GCF_902827165.1). Taxonomy (NCBI): domain Eukaryota; kingdom Metazoa; phylum Chordata; class Actinopteri; order Perciformes; family Nototheniidae; genus Trematomus; species Trematomus bernacchii. The sequence continues at coordinate 50,022 of NW_022987951.1, forward strand.
AACATTAGCCCCCTTTAGCTTAGCGTTGGTGACGTGAAGTCATGTGAACCGTGCTGTAGTTCCTTATAGCCCACATTAGCCACCTTTAGCTTAGGCGGTTGGTGAGCGTGAAGTCATGTGACCAGTAGCCTTGTAGTTCCTTTATTAGCCTAACACAGTAGCCTCCTTACGTAGGCGGTGGGTGACGTGAAGTCATGTGACCGTGCGGTAGTTCCTTTAAATAAGCCCAAACATTAAGCCCCTTAGCTTAGCGGTGGTGACGTGAAATTCAGGTGACCGTGCTGATAGTGCCGTTATAGCGCAACATTAGACGCCTTTCAGCTTAGCGGTGGTGACGGAAGTCCATGTACCCAGACGGCTGTATTCCTTATAGAGCCCAACAGTAGCCTCCTTTAGACTTAGAGGTGGTGACGTGAAGTCATGTGACCCGTGCTGTAGTTCTTTATAGCCAACATTAGCCACCTTTAGCTTAGCGGTGGTGATCGTGAAGTCATGTGACCGTGCTGTAGTTCCTTTATAGCCCAACATTAGCCTCCTTTAGCTTAGCGGTGGTGACGTGAAGTCATGTGACCGTGCTGTAGTTCCTTTATAGCCCAACATTAGCCACCTTTAGCTAGCGGTGGTGACGTGAAGTCATGTGACCGTGCTGTAGTTCGTTTATAGCCCAACATTAGCCTCCTTTAGCTTAGCGTGGTGACGTGAAGTCATGTGACCGTGCTGTAGTTCCTTTATAGCCCAACATTAGCCCCTTTAGCTTAGCGGTGGACGTGAAGTCATGTGACCGTGCTGTATTCCTTTATAGCCCAACATTAGCCTCCTTTAGCTTAGCGGTGGGGCGACGTGAAGTCATGTGACCGTGCTGTAGTTCCTTTATAGCCCAACATTAGCCACCTTTAGCTTAGCGTTGGTGACGTGAAGTCATGTGACCGTGCTGTAGTTCCTTTATAGCCCAACATTACCACCTTTAGCTTAGCGGTGGTGACGTGAAGTCATGTGACCGTGCTGTAGTTCCTTTATAGCCCAACATTAGCCACCTTTAGCTTAGCGGTGGCGACGTGAAGTCATGTGACCGGTGCTGTAGTATCCTGTATAGCCCAACATTAGCCTCCTTTAGCTTAGGCGGTGGTGACGTGAAGTCATGTGACCGTGCTGTAGTTCCTTTATAGCCCAACATTAGCCACCTTTAGCTTAGCGGTGGTGACGTGAAGTCATGTGACCGTGGCTGTAGTTCCTTTATAGCCCAACATTAGCCTCCTTTAGCTTAGCGTTGGTGACGTGAAGTAATGTGACCGTGTGCTGTAGTTCCTTTATAGTCCAACATTAGCCACCTTTAGCTTAGCGGTGGTGATGTGAAGTCATGTGACCGTGCTGTTGTTCCTTTATAGCCCAACAATTAGCCCTTTTAGCTTAGCGGTGGTGACGTGAAGTCATGTGACCGTGCTGTAGTTCCTTTATAGCCAACCTTTAGCCTCCTTTAGCTTAGCGGTGGTGACGTGAAGTCATGGTGACCGTGCTGTAGTTCCTTATAGCCCAACATTAGCCACCTTTAGCTTAGCGGTGGTGGACGTGAAGTCATGTGACCGTGCTGAGTTCCTTTATAGCCCAACATTAGCCCCCTTTAGCTTAGCGTTGGTGACGTGAAGTCATGTGACAGTGCTGTAGTTCCTTTATAGCCCAACATTAGCCACCTTTAGCTTAGCGGTGGTGACGTGAAGTCATGTGACCGTGCTGTAGTTCCTTTATAGCCCAACATTAGCCTCCTTTAGCTTAGCGGTGGTGACGTAGAAGTCATGTGACCGTGCTGTAGTTCCTTTATAGCCCAACATTAGCCACCTTTAGCCTTAAGCGGTGGTGACGTGAGTCATGTGAACTCCGTGCTGTAGTTCCTTTATAGCCCAACATTAGCCTCCTTTAGCTTAGCGGTGGGTGACGTGAAGTCATGTGACCCGTGCTGTAGTTCCTTTATAGCCCAACATTAGCCTCCTTTAGCTTAGCGGTGGTGACGTGAAGTCATGTACCGTGCTGTAGTTCCTTTATAGCCCAACATTAGCCTCCTTTAGCTTAGCGTTGGTGACGTGAAGTAATGTGACCGTGCTGTAGTTCCTTTATAGCCCAACATTAGCCACCTTTAGCTTAGCGGTGGTGACGTGAAGTCCTGTGACCGTGCTGTAGTTCCTTATAGCCCAACATTAGCCCCTTTTAGCTTAGCGGTGGTGACGTGAAGTCATGTGACCGTGCTGTAGTTCCTTTATAGCCCAACATTAGCCACCTTTAGCTTAGAGCGGTGGTGACGTGAAGTCATGTGACCGTGCTGTAGTTCCTTTATAGCCCAACATTAGCCCCATTAGCTTAGCGGTGGTGACGTGAAGTCATGTGACCGTGCTGTAGTTCCTTTATAGCCCAACATTAGCCTCCTTTAGCTTAGCGGTGGTGACGTGAAGTCATGTGACCGTGCTGTAGTTCCTTTATAGCCCAACATTAGCCCCTTTAGCTTAGCGGTGGTGACGTGAAGTCATGTGACCGTGCTGTAGTTCCTTTATAGCCCAACATTAGCCTCCTTTAGCTTAGCGGTGGTGACGTGAAGTCATGTGACCGTGCTGTAGTTCCTTTATAGCCCAACATTAGCCACCTTTAGCTTAGCGGTGGTGACGTGAAGTCATGTGACCGTGCTGTAGTTCCTTTATAGCCCAACATTAGCCTCCTTTAGCTTAGCGGTGGTGACGTGAAGTCATGTGACCGTGCTGTAGTTCCTTTATAGCCCACATTAGCCTCCTTTAGCTTAGCGGTGGTGACGTGAAGTCATGTGACCGTGCTGTAGTTCCTTTATAGCCCAACATTAGCCACCTTTAGCTTAGCGGTGGTGACGTGAAGTCATGTGACCGTGCTGTAGTTCCTTTATAGCCCAACATTAGCCCCTTTAGCTTAGCGGTGGTGACGTGAAGTCATGTGACCGTGCTGTAGTTCCTTTATAGCCCAACATTAGCCACCTTTAGCTTAGCTGTGGTGACGTGAAGTCATTGTGACCCGTGCTGTAGTTCCTTTATAGCCCAACATTAGCCTCCTTTAGCTTAGCGGTGGTGACGTGAAGTCATGTGACCGTGCTGTAGTTCCTTTATAGCCCAACATTAGCCTCCTTTAGCTTAGCGGTGGCGACGTGAAGTCATGTGACCGTG
>NW_022987952.1:0-40000 GCF_902827165.1 Trematomus bernacchii
CCACAACCACACACCGTTACTATCCACAACACACACCTGCACACACCGTTACTATCAACACACACACCTGCACACCACAACACACCGTTACTATCCACAACACACACCTGCACACACACACACACACACTGTTACTATACACAACACACACCTGCACACACACACACACCTTTACTATCCACAACACACACCTGCACACACACACACACCGTTACTATCCACAACACACACCTGCACACACACACCGTTACTATCCACAACACACACCGTTACTATCCACAACACACACCGTTACTATCCACAACACACACCGTTACTATCCACAACACACACCTGCACACACACCGTTACTATCCACAACAAACACCTGCACACACACCGTTACTATCCACAACACACACCGTTACTATCCACAACACACACCTGCACACACACCGTTACTATCCACAACACACACCTGCACCACACACGTTACTATCCACAACACACACACCGTTACTATCCACAACACACACCTGCACGTTACTATCCACAACACACACCTGCACACACACACACCGTTACTATCCACAACACACACCTGCACACACACACACACACACTGTTACTATCCACAACACACACCTGCACACACACACACACCTTTACTATCCACAACACACACCTGCACACACACACCGTTACTATCCACAACACACACCTGCACACACACCGTTACTATCCACAACACACACCGTTACTATCCACAACACACACCGTTACTATCCACAACACACACCTGCACACACACCGTTACTATCCACAACACACACCTGCACACACACCGTTACTATCCACAACAAACACCTGCACACACACCGTTACTATCCACAACACACACCGTTACTATCCACAACACACACCTGCCGTTACTATCCACAACACACCTGCACACACACACCGTTACTATCCACAACACACACCTGCACACACACACCGTTACTATCCACAACACACACCTGCACACACACACCGTTACTATCCACAACACACACCTGCACACACACACCGTTACTATCCACAACACACACCTGCACACACACACCGTTACTATCCACAACACACCTGCACACACACACCGTTACTATCCACAACACACACCTGCACACACACACACACACACCGTTACTATCCACAACACACACCGTTACTATCCACAACACACACCTGCACGTTACTATCCACAACACACACCTGCACACACACCGTTACTATCCACAACACACACCGTTACTATCCACAACACACACCTGCACACACACACACACACACCGTTACTATCCACAACACACACCGTTACTATCCACAACACACACCTGCACGTTACTATCCACAACACACACCTGCACACACACCGTTACTATCCACAACACACACCGTTACTATCCACAACACACACCGTTACTATCCACAACACACACCCTGCACACACACACGTTACTATCCACAACACACACCTGCACCACACACACACACCGTTACTATCCACAACACACACCTGCACACACACCGTTACTATCCACAACACACACCTGCGCACACACACACACACCATTACTATCCACAACACACACCTGCACACACACACGTTACTATCCACAACACACACACGTTACTATCCACAACACACACGTTACTATCCACAACACACACACGTTACTATCCACAACACACCTCAACACACACACACCTCAACACACACTTTTATTTAAATCATGATTGATGTAATTCTGGAACTACATTATAAGACCAGAACTACAAAACCAGAGAAGAAGAAGACAGGAAGCTGACTGGAGTTAGTTTGGTAGTTTTGTGGTGTTTATAATAAGTGGTGTTAGTGTAGTGTGTGTGACTCACGGCCAGCACCCCCTCCTCGCTGATCACCAGGTAGCCGATCTGATCCTGGATCCTGTCCAGACCTGCAGTCAGAGAGGCCGTCTGGGAACAGAGACCAGAGCTGACAGGAGCTAACAGGCTAATGACAGGAGCTAACAGGCTAATGACATGAGCTAACAGGCTAATGACAGGAGCTAACAGGCTAATGACATGAGCTAACAGGCTAATGACAGGAGCTAACGGGCTAATGACAGGAGCTAACAGGCTAATGACCAGAGCTAACAGGCTAATGATCAGAGCTAACAGGCTAATGATCAGAGCTAATGCTATACACCTACTGTCTGTGAACACAGAGGATCAGAGCTAACAGGCTAATGCTAACTGTAGCAGTAGTTCCACAAACGTTTTACTGAGAGCTCATTAAAAGTATAAATCATGATAAAAACAGACACATTAAAAACTCACCATTATTGTTGTTGTTTAAGAAACGGAGCTAGCTGCATTTCTGTATCTCACGTGATGTTCACGTGACTCTTGAGGCTTTCAGATGCTGTCGGAGAATACAAGACACAGAGTTTAACTGTGTTTGAGCATGCGCAGTGTGATCTGTAGTATTGAGGACTGTAATGGGGGGGCTGTCTGAGTTCTAGTATCTAAGAAGCACTTCGCGTTACAACAACATATATACACAGTTATTAAAAACAAATGAAAACGTTTATTTTCGTGACTAAGTAAGAGTTGAAGCTGAGATGAACGATGTGCACCTGAACTGTGCGGTCTGAACAGGAAGATGTTTTATTTTATCCGGATTTTATTTCACGAGTTTTCCTTTGTATTAGTTTGACACTCAACACTTGTTTAATTGGTTAAAGCACCACAGCTGGTTAACTGTTTTATTATTATTTATCTATTTTATTTATGTCTTAATGTTTTTCAGTGACGGAAGCAGCCGGAAGCGGAAGTGTTGATCAGCTGACCTCACGTGACTCTGTGAAGAAGCAGCTGATTCTCAGGTGTTTTTCTCTGTCTCTCTCGTTCTGAACACCTTTAGAGATGTCTGCGCGCGGTAAACTGATTGCGGTGATCGGGGATGAGGACACGTGCACCGGGTTCCTGCTGGGGGGGGTGGGCGAGCTCAATAAGAACCGGAAGCCCAACTTCCTGGTGGTCGAGAAGGAGACTAGCGTCGCGGAGATAGAAGAGACCTTCAAGTGAGTAATCCTTTAATAAACCCTTAAATAAACCCTTAAATAGACCGTTAATATAACGGTTTATACCCTTAAATAAACCCTTAATAAACCCTTTAATAAACCAGAGACTCGCGGAGATAGAGGAGACCTCCAAGTGAGTAATCCTTAAACAAACCCTTAAACAAACCCTTAAACAAACCCTTAAACAAACCCTTAAATAAACCCTTAAATAGACCGTTAATATAACCATTTATACCCTTAAATAAACCCTTAATAAACCCTTAAGTAGACCGTTAATATAACCGTTTATACCCTAAAATCCTTAATAAACCAGAGAGTCACGGAGATAGAGACCTCCAAGTGAGTAATCCTTAAACAAACCCTTAAACAAACCCTTAAATAGACCGTTAATATAACGGTTTATACCCAAACGGGACCTATCATGCAAAATGCACTTGTGTACGTCTTTTCTACATGAATATGTGTCCCCGGTGTTCCAGGGAACTCACCAAGTGTCAGAAAAACACAACCCTCTCTATTTGCCTCCATACCCAAATCTCTAAAAAAGGGGCTGCAACGGATCTGATAAAAACTGATCCAGATTTGAACACTGTCCTGACGTCAGGACGGTGGCGCTACGGCTATTGGGCCAACTCTCCACCTATCAGGGGAATGTGGGGTTGGGCCACGGCCGGCCATTGCCGCTCGAAAGCGCTGGAGACGCTGTAGTACATATGCCAGGCCTGTAAGTGGCGCTGTAGTCTGCCACAAAAGCAGCGAAGAAGACTTCCCGCCCATAGTTACCATGGTTACCCTTCTGTTTATTCTCCGCTGTGGCTTTTTTTCTCCCTCCCCGAGGCAAGCGTTTGCTCCTGCTGCTTTAATTCAATGCAATCCCTCCCCGTCGAGGCAAGCACTGTAATTCTCTCCGGTTAGTCCACCAGCAGATGACAAACACCCACCTCTCCGCCTCTTCCAAGGAACGAGGGGACCGTGCGGCAGAGTTTCAGTTTCAGTTTCTTTCCCCGGTCAAGATGTCCGTTAAAGTTTAAATCTTCCGGACAAAATTAGAAAAGTGCCGGTCAAAGGTCTTCTTTGTTATTTATTGAGCTTTAACCTGTTCAGCCCTGAGCCTGTTTTTCAGGTCTCAGGCTCAAAAATGCCATTCCCAGAACAAATGACCATATCTTCCCTTCTTCTAAAAGGGTTAAATTAATAATCTTTTTTCTCAAAGTAATGATAAACCTGTGAGTTGGATGTAGAAGAGTCAGAATCAATATAGATGTTTTTTATTTTAAAGAAAATTCAGATTTTACATCGTAAAAAACTGTAAATTATAGTGTCCGTCCAAAAATGATTGTTTACTTAGTGAAAACTACCCTTGGATGATGGGTTAGTAGACTAAAAGCTTTAGGAATCCAAAGTACAACATATAATAAGTACCCTGTATCAAGATTGATGCAAAACAAGTGACATTTGACCTTTTTAGAGAGATTTAGCCCGAGCGTGGCGGAGATAGAAGACCTTCAAGTGAGTAAACCCTTAAATAAACCCTTAATAAACCCTTAAATAAACCAGAGACTCGCGGAGATAGAGGAGACCTCCAAGTGAGTAATCCTTAAACAAACCCTTAAATAAACCCTTAATAAACCCTTAAATAAACAGACCCTCATTAGCACCAAAGTGTGTTAGAGAGGTAATTAAGCTTGGATCTGGATAGTAACTGATGTCCCAGTGTATCTGAGAGGCCTCTCTAAACTGTACTAACACTGACTATACCCCCCCCACTGTGCCCCCCCCCCCCCCCCCCCCCCCCCCCCCCCCCCCCTCAGGAGCTTCCTGGCCAGGAGCGATATCGGCATCGTTCTGATCAACCAGTTCATCGCCGAGATGATCCGCCACGCCATCGACGGCCATCTTGAGTCCATCCCTGCCGTGTTGGAGATTCCTTCAAAAGAACATCCGTACGACGCCAGCAAAGACTCCATCCTGAGGCGCGCCAGGGGCATGTTCTGCGCCGAGGACTTCCGCTAACCAGGGGCCCTGAACGCACCGCTGACCAGGGGCCCTGAACGCACCACCACCTGTAGACCCCTCTGTACAGTGCTGTGTTTCCTCTTTATTAATATAGACCTCAAACGCCCCACCACCTGTGACCTCTGTACAGTGGAGTATAGTGTATATGCGTCTCCTCCTATTAATATAAAAACATTGAATGCACCACGCCCTGTGCTGTGTTTCCTCTTTATGTCATATAAACGTCGTGTGTGTGTGTGTTTCCAGGAAGTGGAGGACGGTCATGTGATGAGTTTGATGTTTCTGTTGTTTAACTTATAAAATAAAGATTCTTGTGATTTTCTGCTGAATCTTTTTTTAGTCATTATTTATTTAGAATAAGGAGAATAAGAATAATGATCTCTTAAAATACAAAAATCTCCACAGATAATTAAAATAAATGACCTAATTAAAAATTATTTGAAAAATCTACCAAAAGAAAGCCTTTCAAAATAAATTCTTCCTATTTTTTAAAATAATATATTGAAATGATGTCTAATCATATTTCTAAATAAAAGCATGAGTGGGTGTAGCCCCTCCTTTATTGTGAAAGCGCTCGGCCGGAAGTGTGTGTGTCGGGGTGTGTGTCCTGTGTCTCTCAGTGTGTCTCCAGTCTCTCACCAGTCAGCATGTCGGACCCGTGCTCCTTCTCCTCCGTTTCCCACTTTCTCACCCGGCACCTGAACCTCGCGCTGCACGTGGATTTCTCCCGCCATGTGATCAAAGGGGTCATCGCGCTCACCATGGAGGCTCTGCAGGACCGGCTGCACGCGCTGGTATGTTTCCGGTACCGGACCCGAAGTTAGCACTGAAGCTAACCGGAGCATTCAGTCAGAGCTGATATTTCCTACCGTGAGGAGAGGGCCCTGAAGGGGGCGCCAGATCTGACCGAACTGAAAGGAAAAATATTAAATATTTTACATATTATATTTAATATGAAAAATATTAAATGCTTCTTAATACTAACGTTTAACTATTATTATTAAATATTAGTTTATATTATTCTATATATTAATATGAAACACTAAGGTCTCTTTATTTAATAATAATCTCTCCTCGGTGGAGAATAAAGGAACTGATCATTTAACATTTAAAATAAGGAAGTCTGGTCTCTTAATATTTAATATTACATATAATATATTTAACATATTTAATATGATATATTTAATGCTCTTAGTGTTACATCTCTGTGTTTCTGAGTTACAGTAACTTTCATTCATTTATGGCTGTTTGGACTTTACCTTTATTACTGCTGAGCTGTCAGAGAGACACCTGTCTCACCTGTCAGAGAAAACACCTGTCTCACCTGTCAGAGAAACACCTGTCTCACCTGTCAGAGAAACACCTGTCTCACCTGTCAGAGAAACACCTGTCTCACCTGTCAGAGAAACACCTGTCTCACCTGTCAGAGAAACACCTGTCTCACCTGTCAGAGACCAAATGACTTGCCTAATGTATGTCCTGAGTTGAATGTGTAAATGTATGCCGATGATGCTGTCATCTTTGAACACGGGAAACACACTGAAATAATCTCATCCTGTCTCTCAAATGCTTTGGACAAGGTTCACCACCGGCTGAACAACATGTGCTTACAGTTAAATGTAAAAAAGAACAGTCTGCATGATGTTCAGTAAACGACCAGTCAAAATGGAAGAATCCAACGTGTTTTTAAACGGAGCAGAATTAGAACTAGTCCCCCACTTCAAGTGTCTTGGAGTCATACTGGACTCAAACTTCACTTTTAAGAAACATATCAAGAATGTATCAAATACCGTTAAATTCAACTTGCAACCTTTTAAACAAATCAGACCTTTCTTAACTGGCAGTGCTGCAAAGTCATACCTCCTCTGCATGATTCTATCTCACATTGAATACTGTTTCACAAACTGGTCGTTTGCTTGTGCCTCAAACCTGAAACCCATAGAACAGCTGAGAGAGAGAGCTATCAAGGTGTTTGACAGAAAGCCTTATTCATACCACCACTGCTCCATCCTGGAGAAACACCAGTTCTTGAGTTTTGACCATTTGAAGTCTTTTAGAAGTATGTGTTTTATTTATAAATGTTTACATGGACTGGATGTCCTCTCTGCAGCTCGTTGTGGAACAGCCTCCCAGCTGAGATACGGGATTGTCCCACTCTCAATAGGTATCTCCTCTTGCCCTTTAACACAGGGCAGGGTTTCCCACACATAGAATATACTTGGGCGGGCTGCCCAAGTATATTTCGCGACCCATTTAGGTTTTTTTAAATTTATTTTTTATAATAATCTTTTTTTTTTTTTCGTCCGCGATCACGACGCCATCTGCGATTGATTAACTTGTGGACAATGATCCCTCGCTCTACGCCTCCTGTACTCAGTCCCGGACTGGAACTGGGGCTGTCTGCATGATGTGGTCTGCCCACATGGCCACTGTCACACAGATCATACATCAAAGCCCTCGATTGGTCTCTGCGTGTCACTCAAGCTCGGGGTAACCTCAGCTCAGGTGAGGTAACCTCAGCTCAGGTGAGGTAACCTCAGCTCAGGTGAGGTAACCTCAGCTCAGGTGAGGTAACCTCAGCTCAGGTGAGGTAACCTCAGCTCAGGTGAGGTAACCTCAGCTCAGGTGAGGTAACCTCAGCTCAGGTGAGGTTAAGGACTGAGTGTTTAGAGAGTTAACTTCGTCTAAGTTCTCAGTGGGTCTCAAACGGTTTAGTCACCATTTATGTAAACACATATTTCCATTTGAGGGGGGGGGAGTGATTAGTAAAATATGCATGAATACAAAATAAAAAAGTTAACTAGGTGAAAAAAGCTAAGATACACTTTATGATTATTGAAATGTGTACAGTTCTGTTTCATATGGGTGTTCCCATAGATCTAGTCTCTTTATTTCCCTTCAAAGTGCACCAGATTGATGCATGCCCCCGGACCCCCCTAGAGGATTTGAGGTCCACCCCCACTTCAAATCACATGGATAGGTTCCTAAATACATTTACCATTTGTTTTAAATAGTAACCCATGTGTATGTGTGGGTAGTAGATGGAAACTATAGGGCTGTCACTACGGGCCCTGTTCGCTCTGCCATGGGGGGAAGGGTCTGCTAACACGCGACCAACAGAAAGGGTCATGTTGTTGCACGTCACCAAGCCAACCCACGTAACCCTAACCCACGTAACCCTAACCCACGTAACCCACGTAACCCTAACCCACGTAACCCTAACTCACGTAACCCTAACCCACGTAACCCTAACCCACGTAACCCTAACTCACGTAACCCTAACCCACGTAACCCTAACCCACGTAACCCTAACCCACGTAACCCTAACTCACGTAACCCTAACCCACGTAACCCTAACTCACGTAACCCCTAACCCACGTAACCCTAACCCACGTAACCCTAACTCACGTAACCCTAACCCACGTAACCCTAACCCACGTAACCCTAACCCACGTAACCCTAACCCACGTAACCCTAACCCACGTAACCCTAACCAGGGGTATCTCCTCTTGATCATTTCAGCGGGTTACAGCTTTTTGCATGGCATTTTGTAAGAAGTCTTCTTTTGAGTCATATGTTTGAAATCCATTGTCGTTTACTCGTGCATGTTTTGTTTACTCTCGTGATGCACTTTGCACCCTCTGGACACCTTCGTGGCGAACATGTGCACGCCCCAATAAACTGCTATTCATTCATCTGTGTGTGTGTGTGTGTGTGTGTGTGTGTGTGTGTGTGTGTGTGTGTGTGTGTGTGTGTGTGTGTGTGTGTGTGTGTGTGTGTGTGTGTGTGTGTGTGTGTGTGTGTGTGTGTGTGTGTGTGTGTGTGTGTGTGTGTGTGTGTGTGTGTGTACACAGATCAGGTGTGTGTAGTTTAGTGAGACGTGTGAGGTTGTGTTGGACTTTGTCTGCTGACTGTCAGCAGGTGAGGCGTTAAGGGACAGGTGAGGCGTTCAGGGACAGGTGAGGCGTTCAGGGACAGGTGAGGCGTTCAGGGACAGGTGAGGCGTTAAGGGACAGGTGAGGCGTTCAGGGACAGGTGAGGCGTTCAGGGACAGGTGAGGCGTTCAGGGACTGACTCAGAGCCTCGTTAATCAAAACGTGTTCTATTTATTATTATCCTTGTTTATATTTGTATAATAAACAACAATAATAATAATTACTTATTATTATTGTTTATATATAGTTTATTATTTATGTTTATTGTTGTTTATTGTTTATTGCGTTCAGACTCTGGACTGCAGGGACCTGCAGGTGTTCTCGGTGAAAGCCAACGGGCAGGCGGCGCGCTTTACGACAGGCCCTAAACACACCTTTAAAGGAGCCCCACTGGAGATCACCTTGCCCTTCGACCTCTCCAGGTGAGTCAGTCCACTTCCTGTTAGACTCCTTTCAAAGTAAAACAAAGCTAAGGTGTTTGTGTCGACCAATCAGAGGGCAGCATGTGATCGTGGAGGTGACCTATGAGACGTCGCCGACGGCAACCGCGCTGCAGTGGCTCTCACCTGAGCAGACGGCCGGGAAGGAAAAGCCCTACCTGTTCAGCCAGTGCCAGGTGAATATCATATATGATGATGAGTTAATTGAATGCCTCGTTAAAGTGCGTCTCTTCTTCTGGTGTTTTGCACTCTGTGGTTAGAAACTCTTTGTCCATCAAACGGCTCTTCTTTCTAAAGTCTCAACACTTCCTGTTGACATGAAGAAACACTTCCTCTTCTTTCTTCTGCTTTATTTAACAATGACTTTCATAAACAAAGAGAAACAAAGAGACATTTGATCCCTGGGTTCTGTCTTTCAGGCTCATCACTGCAGGAGCATGGTGCCCTGCCAGGACACTCCGTCTGTCAAGCACACCTACTACGCTCAGGTAACACACACACACACACACACACACACACACACACACACACACACACACACACACACACACACACACACACACACACACACACACCTACTACGCTCAGGTAACACACACACACACACACACACACACACATACACACACACACACACACACACACACACACACACACACACACACACACACACACACCTACTATGCTCAGGTAACACACTGTGTGCCCTGTGTCTTGTCTCTCAGGTGTCTCAGTGTGCCCTGTGTCTTGTCTCTCAGGTGTCTCAGTGTGCCCTGTGTCTTGTCTCTCAGGTGTCTCAGTGTGCCCTGTGTCTTGTCTCTCAGGTGTCTCAGTGTGCCCTGTGTCTTGTCTCTCAGGTGTCTGTCCCTAAGGACCTGGTTGCAGTGATGAGTGCGGTGAGAGACGGACAGGAAGTGGACCCTCAGGATAACGAGCGAATCATCTACAAGTTCAGGCAGCCGGTCAGCAGCTGTCCTTCTCCTTTTTGTTTACCTGCCCCCCCTCTTGTTTACCTGCCCCCCCCTCTTGTTTACCTGCCCTCTCCTCTTTGTTTACCTGCCCCCCCTCTTGTTTACCTGCCCCCCCCTCTTGTTTACCTGCCCTCTCCTCTTTGTTTACCTGCCCTCTCCTCTTTGTTTACCTGCCCCCCCTCTTGTTTACCTGCCCCCCCTCTTGTTTACCTGCCCCCCCTCTTGTTTACCTGCCCTCTCCTCTTTGTTTACCTGCCCCCCCTCTTGTTTACCTGCCCCCCCTCTTTGTTTACCTGCCCTCTCCTCTTTGTTTACCTGCCCTCTCCTCTTTGTTTACCTGCCCCCCCTCTTGTTTTCCTGCCCCCCCCTCTTGTTTACCTACCCTCTCCTCTTTGTTTACCTGCCCCCCCCCCTCTTTGTTTACCTGCCCCCCCCCCCCTCTTTGTTTACCTGCCCTCTCCTCTTTGTTTACCTGCCCCCCCCCTCTTTGTTTACCTGCCCCCCCCCCCCTCTTTGTTTACCTGCCCTCTCCTCTTTGTTTACCTGCCCCCCCCCTCTTGTTTACCTGCCCCCCCCTCTTGTTTACCTGCCCTCTCCTCTTTGTTTACCTGCCCCCCCCTCTTTGTTTACCTGCCCTCTCCTCTTTGTTTACCTGCCCCCCCCCTCTTATTTACCTGCCCCCCCCTCTTGTTTACCTGCCCTCTCCTCTTTGTTTACCTGCCCCCCCTCTTTGTTTACCTGCCCCCCCTCTTTGTTTACCTGCCCCCCCTCTTTGTTTTACCTGCCCCCCCCCTCTTTGTTTACCTGCCCTCTCCTCTTTGTTTACCTGCCCCCCCTCTTTGTTTACCTGCCCCCCCTCTTTGTTTACCTGCCCCCCCCTCTTTGTTTACCTGCCCTCTCCTCTTTGTTTACCTGCCCCCCCTCTTTGTTTACCTGCCCCCCCTCTTTGTTTACCTGCCCCCCCCCTCTTTGTTTACCTGCCCTCTCCTCTTTGTTTACTCCCCCTCACTGAGCTTTGATAATAATAATAATGTCCTCAGGTGCCCATGCCCTCCTACCTGATCGCCATCGTGGTCGGAGCCCTGGAGAGCAGGTACTCTCTCACCTGTACTCTCTCACCTGTACAGGTACTCTCTCACCTGTACTCTCTCACCTGTACTCTCTCACCTGTACAGGTACTCTCTCACCTGTACAGGTACTCTCTCACCTGTACAGGTACTCTCTCACCTGTACAGGTACTCTCTCACCTGTACTCTCTCACCTGTACTCTCTTACCTGTACAGGTACTCTCTCACCTGTACAGGTACTCTCTCACCTGTACTCTCTCACCTGTACTCTCTCACCTGTACAGGTACTCTCTCACCTGTACAGGTACTCTCTCACCTGTACAGGTACTCTCTCACCTGTACAGTGATACAGTTCATATTGTTTATAGTAACATCAGCAGGTAAACAGTGTTCTGCCCTCTGATTGGCTGACAGGGAGATCGGCCCGCGCTCCAGAGTCTGGTCTGAGAAAGAGTACGTGGATAAAGCAGCGTTCGAGTTTTCTGAGGTAAAAGAAAAGGTCATGGTGTAGTGAAGACAGTCTGTGGTTAACAGTTATATATAAATATAACCCCCCCTCTCTCATTACCCCCCCCCCTCTCTACCCCCCCCTCTCACACCTCTCCTCTCTCATTACCCCCCCCCCCCCTCTCTACCCCCCCCCCCCCCAGACGGAGGCCATGCTGCAGGCGGCCGAGGCTCTCGCCGGGCCGTATGTTTGGGGTCCGTACGACATCCTGGTTCTGCCTCCATCGTTCCCCTACGGAGGAATGGAGAACCCCTGCCTCACTTTCGCCACCCCCACCCTGCTGGTATACACACTATACACACTATATATATTTATATATATATACATGTATATATATTAGGGCTGTCAAGTTAACGCGTTAACGCAAAAAAAATGTAACGCTAATTATTTGAACGTGCGATTAACGCATGTGTATTTGTCCTCGGCCCGCCCCGTAGTTTCAGAGCCCAAAGCAAAACATTTGCATAAAGCATATTTGTCCACATGTTGATAAGAGTATTAAAGACTTGAAAAGATATTCCTCTAAGGTACATTTAGAACAGATAAAAGATGTGCGATTAATTTGCGATTAATCGTGATTAACTATGCGATTCAATATTTTAATCGACTGACAGCCCTAATATATATATATATATATATATATATATATATATATATATTAGGGCTGTCATGTATATACATGTATATATATATATATATATACATGTGTGTGTGTATATATATATATATATATATATATATATACACCCCACAGGTGTATGTTTTATTACCATGTGACTGATCAGCCGATCTCTCTCTACAGGCGGGAGACAAGTCTCTGTCCAACGTGAGTATACAACACAATCATACATGTTCACACAGTCATACATGTTCACACAGTCATACATGTTCACACAGTCATACATGTTCACACAGTCATACATGTACACACAGTCATACATGTTCACACAGTCATACATGTACACACAGTCATACATGTACACACAGTCATACATGTTCACACAGTCATACATGTTCACACAGTCATACATGTTCACACAGTCATACATGTACACACAGTCATACATGTTCATGTGTTCATACATGTACACACAGTCATACATGTTCATGTGTTCATACATGTTCACACAGTCATACATGTTCACACAGTCATACATGTACACACAGTCATACATGTTCACACAGTCATACATGTTCACACAGTCATACATGTACACACAGTCATACATGTTCACACAGTCATACATGTACACACAGTCATACATGTTCATGTGTTCATACATGTTCACACAGTCATACATGTTCACACAGTCATACATGTTCACACAGTCATACATGTACACACAGTCATACATGTTCACACAGTCATACATGTACACACAGTCATACATGTACACACAGTCATACATGTTCACACAGTCATACATGTGCATGTGTTCATACATGTTCACACAGTCATACATGTTCACAGTCATACATGTACACACAGTCATACATGTTCACACAGTCATACATGTTCACACAGTCATACATGTTCACACAGTCATACATGTACACACAGTCATACATGTTCACACAGTCATACATGTACACACAGTCATACATGTTCACACAGTCATACATGTGCATGTGTTCATACATGTACACACAGTCATACATGTTCACAGTCATACATGTACACACAGTCATACATGTTCACACAGTCATACATGTACACACAGTCATACATGTTCACACAGTCATACATGTTCACACAGTCATACATGTACACACAGTCATACATGTACACACAGTCATACATGTACACACAGTCATACATGTTCACACAGTCATACATGTACACACAGTCATACATGTACACACAGTCATACATGTACACAGTCATACATGTTCACAGTCATACATGTACACACAGTCATACATGTTCACACAGTCATACATGTACACACAGTCATACATGTTCACACAGTCATACATGTACACACAGTCATACATGTTCACACAGTCATACATGTTCACACAGGCATACATGTTCACACAGTCATACATGTTCACACAGTCATACATGTTCACAGTCATACATGTACACACAGTCATACATGTACACACAGTCATACATGTACACACAGTCATACATGTTTACACAGTCATACATGTTCACACAGTCATACATGTTTACACAGTCATACATGTTCACACAGTCATACATGTACACACAGTCATACATGTTTACACAGTCATACATGTTCACACAGTCATATGAGTTCATGTGTTCATGTGTTCATGTGTTCATGAGTTCATGTGTTCATGAGTTCATGTGTTCATGAGTTCATGTGTTCATGTGTTCATGAGTTCATGTGTTCATGAGTTCATGTGTTCATGAGTTCATGAGTTCATGTGTTCATGTGTTCATGAGTTCATGTGTTCATGAGTTCATGTGTTCATGTGTTCATGAGTTCATGAGTTCATGTGTTCATGAGTTCATGAGTTCATGTGTTCATGAGTTCATGTGTTCATGAGTTCATGAGTTCATGAGTTCATGTGTTCATGAGTTCATGTGTTCATGTGTTCATGTGTTCATGAGTTCATGTGTTCATGAGTTCATGTGTTCATGAGTTCATGTGTTCATGTGTTCATGAGTTCATGTGTTCATGTGTTCATGAGTTCATGTGTTCATGAGTTCATGTGTTCATGAGTTCATGTGTTCATGTGTTCATGAGTTCATGTGTTCATGTGTTCATGAGTTCATGTGTTCATGAGTTCATGTGTTCATGTGTTCATGAGTTCATGAGTTCATGAGTTCATGTGTTCATGAGTTCATGTGTTCATGAGTTCATGAGTTCATGAGTTCATGTGTTCATGAGTTCATGTGTTCATGTGTTCATGTGTTCATGAGTTCATGTGTTCATGAGTTCATGAGTTCATGATGTTCATGTGTTCATGTAGTTCATGTGTTCATGATGTTCATGTGTTCATGAGTTCATTGTGTTCATGTAGTTCATGTGTTCATGAGTTCATGTGTTCATGAGTTCATGTGTTCATGAGTTCATGTGTTCATGTGTTCATGTGTTCATGTGTTCATGAGTTCATGTGTTCATGTGTTCATGAGTTCATGTGTTCATGAGTTCATGAGTTCATGAGTTCATGTGTTCATGAGTTCATGAGTTCATGAGTTCATGTGTTCATGTGTTCATGAGTTCATGTGTTCATGAGTTCATGTGTTCATGAGTTCATGTGTTCATGAGTTCATGTGTTCATGAGTTCATGTGTTCATGAGTTCATGTGTTCATGAGTTCATGAGTTCATGAGTTCATGTGTTCATGAGTTCATGAGTTCATGTGTTCATGTGTTCATGTGTTCATGAGTTCATGAGTTCATGTGTTCATGTGTTCATGAGTTCATGTGTTCATGTGTTCATGTGTTCATGAGTTCATGAGTTCATGTGTTCATGTGTTCATGAGTTCATGTGTTCATGTGTTCATGAGTTCATGTGTTCATGAGTTCATGTGTTCATGAGTTCATGTGTTCATGAGTTCATGTGTTCATGAGTTCATGTGTTCATGAGTTCATGTGTTCATGAGTTCATGTGTTCATGAGTTCATGTGTTCATGTGTTCATGAGTTCATGTGTTCATGAGTTCATGAGTTCATGTGTTCATGAGTTCATGTGTTCATGAGTTCATGTGTTCATGAGTTCATGTGTTCATGAGTTCATGTGTTCATGAGTTCATGTGTTCATGAGTTCATGTGTTCATGAGTTCATGTGTTCATGAGTTCATGAGTTCATGAGTTCATGTGTTCATGTGTTCATGTGTTCATGAGTTCATGTGTTCATGTGTTCATGTGTTCATGTGTTCATGTGTTCATGAGTTCATGTGTTCATGTCCCTCCAGGTGATTGCTCATGAGATCTCCCACAGCTGGACGGGGAACCTGGTGACCAACAAGACCTGGGAACACTTCTGGTGAACATGATGAACACATGACTTCATTTAACCAAACAATGAACACATTCATTATATATTTAAAGCTGGGATGTGCAGAGTAATATACATATATATTCATAGTTATTTAGAGTAATGTATTTACAGTAGTATTTACATACACACCTATGCACCTGTACTGATGGATGCACCTGTTGGTTGCAGGCTGAACGAGGGTCACACGGTCTACCTGGAGAGGATGATAGGCCGGTCGATGGAGGGAGAACCCTTCAGACAGTTCAAAGCTGCTGGAGGCTGGAAGGAGCTGCAGGACTCGGTCAGTCACCTGTACACACCTGTATACACCTGTACACACCTGTATACACCTGTATACACCTGTATACACCTGACACACCTGTATACACCTGTATACACCTGTATACACCTGTATACACCTGACACACCTGTATACACCTGTACACACCTGTATACACCTGACACACCTGACACACCTGTATACACCTGTATACACCTGTATACACCTGACACACCTGTATACACCTGTATACACCTGTATACACCTGTATACACCTGCATACACCTGACACACCTGTATACACCTGCATACACCTGCATACACCTGCATACACCTGTATACACCTGTATACACCTGTCCACACCTGTACACACCTGTATACACCTGTACACACCTGTATACACCTGTACACACCTGTATACACCTGTATACACCTGTACACACCTGACACACCTGTATACACCTGTACACACCTGTATACACCTGTACACACCTGTATACACCTGTATACACCTGTACACACCTGTATACACCTGTATACACCTGTATACACCTGTCCACACCTGTACACACCTGTATACACCTGTATACACCTGTATACACCTGTCCACACCTGTATACACCTGTCCACACCTGTACACACCTGTACACACCTGTATACACCTGACACACCTGTATACACCTGCATACACCTGCATACACCTGCATACACCTGTATACACCTGTATACACCTGTCCACACCTGTATACACCTGTCCACACCTGTACACACCTGTATACACCTGTCCACACCTGTATACACCTGTCCACACCTGTATACACCTGTCCACACCTGACACACCTATATACACCTGTATACATTTGTACACACCTGTATACACCTGACACACTTGTACACACCTGTATACACCTGTACCTGTCTGTATAACTGTCTCTACATGTCTGTCTCTCACCTGTCTGTCTCAGGTGAACACCTTTGGAGCTAACAACCCCCTCACTAACCTGGTCCCCAGTCTTCAGGACGTGGACCCGGACGACGCCTTCTCCTCCGTCCCGTACGAGAAGGGCTTCGCTCTGCTGTATCACCTGGAGGAGCTACTGGGGGGCCCAGGTAACAGCTGAACCCACCACGATCACCTGAACGCACCACAGAGCACCTGAACGCACCACGATCACTTGAACGCACCAGAGAACACCTGAACGCACCACGATCACCTGAACACAACACATCACAGAACACCTGAACGCACCGCAGAGAACACCTGAACACACCACAGAGCGCCTGAACGCACCACAGAACACCTGAATGCACCACAGAACACCTGAACACATGCCAGAACACCTGAACGCACCACAGAACACCTGAATGCACCACAGAACACCTGAACACATGCCAGAACACCTGAACGCACCACAGAACACCTGAATGCACCACAGAACACCTGAACACATGCCAGAACACCTGAACGCACCACAGAACACCTGAACGCACCACAGAACACCTGAATGCACCACAGAACACCTGAACACATGCCAGAACACCTGAACGCACCACAGAAAACACCTTAATGCACCACAGAGAACACCTGAATAGATAACAGAGAGTGAGACACCTGAACGCACCATGGTCTGTTTGTTCCTTTCTCCAGAGGTGTTCATGGGCTTCGTGAAGTCGTACATCCAGATGTTTGCGTACGGCAGCGCCACCACCGACGAGTGGAAGAACTACCTGTTCACCTACTTCAAGGACAAGGTGAGACTCACCTGGACCAAGTCACAACCTCTTTCTGTAAAATAAATCTGTAATATTGGTTACCACGTCATTCTGTAAGTTAGGACTTTACTCTTAGAGATAAAACCGTACCCTCAGACCTGTATCAGGTCCAGCAGGTGAATCTCATCGGGGTTTTTCTCTGGTCTCAGGTGGACGTCCTGAACCAGGTGGACTGGCACGCCTGGATGTTCACCCCGGGGATGCCTCCAGTCAAACCTCAGTGAGTGCTCCTCCGTCAGCCTCTTTATATCTCTTTACATATTGAAACCCCTTTAACCCTCACCTGTCTCAGGTACGACACCACGCTGGCCGACGCCTGCATCGCCCTGAGCCAGAGGTGGATCAAGGTGAGACCTGTTTTTATTATTAGTATTATTATTATTAGTATTTATTGTTTACTATTGTTGTTAATATCCTCTCCAGGCCGCAGAGCAGGACCTGAGCAGCTTCAAGGCGTCGGACATGAAGCCGCTGTCGTCTCATCAGGTCATCGAGTTCCTGTCTCTGCTGCTTCAGGAGGTAACACACCTGAGCTTCAGTATTATTACGTTATACCATTAAATACCTCCCAGCATGCTTTGCATTGACTTCCTGTCTGTCCCTGAAGGCGGCGCTGCCTCTGACTCACGTGAAGAAGATGCAGGAAGTTTACGATCTGAACGCGAGCAAGAACGCTGAGATCCGCTTCAGGTGAGAGTCGCCGTCTGCTGCTGACCACGCCACGCCACGAATATCACTTTGTACGCAAAGTAGTTCGTCTTCGTCCTCAAAGTTATGATGTTTATCTCAGAGTCACTATGTTTTCTCAAAGTTATGATGTTTATCTCAGAGTCACCATGTTTTCTCAAAGTTATGATGTTTATCTCAGAGTCACCATGTTTTCTCAAAGTTATGATGTTTATCTCAGTCACCATGATTTCTCAGAGTTGCAATGTTTTGTCCAATCAGGTGGCTGCGTCTCTGCGTGCGCTCGCGGTGGGAGGAGGCTGTTCCCATGGCGATGAAGATGGCGACGGATCAGGGCCGAATGAAGTTCACCCGCCCGCTCTTCAGGTATTTAAACAAACCGTTTCTACTCTTTATTTAAACGTTGACCTGCTTCTCTGAGCCTCGGTGTTTTCCCTCATTCCCCAGAGAGGTGTTTACCTTCGACAAGTATCGTGACGAGGCGGTCCGGATGTTCCAGTCTCACCGCGGCGCGATGCACCCCGTCACCGCCGGACTCGTGGCCAAAGACCTGAAGATCCAAGCTAGCAGCAGCTTGTAAAGCTAGCAGCAGCTTGACAAGCTAGCAGCAGCTTGTCAAGCTAGCAGCAGCTTGTCAAGCTAGCAGCAGCTTGACAAGCTAGCAGCAGCTTGTCAAGCTAGCAGCAGCTTGTCAAGCTGCTGCTAGCTTTCAGATATTGCAGATATTTCAAGACTTCTAATCGTTTTCCTGCAGAATTGTCTTTAAATGCTTTCATCAGAAATTATTTGATGCTTTTCTCTTTTTTATCATCAAATCTTTAGGGGTGTCGGGATAAATATCAGTAGCTCCGATAACGAAATGAAATAGAGACTTAAAGTCACACGTTTATCTTCCAAATAATAAAGAGAGTATTGCAGGAATCAGGACATTTCAGAGCTTCAAGTTCACAGTTATGAAACCAGACGTTAAGAAACCAGACGTTAAGAAAGGAGACGTTAAGAAACTGCGGTTATTGCAGATGGTTTTACCGACACTCCTGATGTTTCCTGTTTAAAAAACAGAAGAAGAAATAAAAATGTCTTCACTGAACCGTCTCTCTCTCTTTGTAATCTGTTTAAAATATTAACAAGGACTTTAAAGAGTCCTCTCCTGCTGATGTTCAGGTGTATATCAGTATGTAGTGTCTCTACTTTAAAGAGTCCTCTCCTGCTGATGTTCAGGTGTATATCAGTATGTAGTGTCTCTACTTTAAAGAGTCCTCTCCTGCTGATGTTCAGGTGTATATCAGTATGTAGTGTCTCTACTTTAAAGAGTCCTCTCCTGCTGATGTTCAGGTGTATATCAGTATGTAGTGTCTCTACTTTAAAGAGTCCTCTCCTGCTGATGTTCAGGTGTATATCAGTATGTAGTGTCTCTACTTTAAAGAGTTCTCTCCTGCTGATGTTCAGGTGTATATCAGTATGTAGTGTCTCTACTTTAAAGAGTCCTCTCCTGCTGATGTTCAGGTGTATGTCAGTATGTAGTGTCTCTACTTTAAAGAGTCCTCTCCTGCTGATGTTCAGGTGTATGTCAGTATGTAGTGTCTCTACTTTAAAGAGTCCTCTCCTGCTGATGTTCAGGTGTATATCAGTATGTAGTGTCTCTACTTTAAAGAGTCCTCTCCTGCTGATGTTCAGGTGTATATCAGTGTGTAGTGTCTCTACTTTAAAGAGTCCTCTCCTGCTGATGTTCAGGTGTATATCAGTATGTAGTGTCTCTACTTTAAAGAGTCCTCTCCTGCTGATGTTCAGGTGTATATCAGTGTGTAGTGTCTCTACTTTAAAGAGTGCTCTCCTGCTGATGTTCAGGTGTATATCAGTATGTAGTGTCTCTACTTTAAAGAGTCCTCTCCTGCTGATGTTCAGGTGTATATCAGTATGTAGTGTCTCTACTTTAAAGAGTCCTCTCCTGCTGATGTTCAGGTGTATATCAGGACGTAGTGTCTCTACTTTAAAGGTAAAAAAATGTAAACCAGGAAATATAACATTTGATTTATTAATGATAAACAGATGGCAGGATGAGAGCAGGTAAGGCCCACAGCTGATGGCACAATACAAATAAATACATTTAATACTAAGTATTTCCTTTTGTAGGGCGTCCCGGCTCCATGAGTCCATGCCAGACCCGGTCCAAAACTCTCAAAAATAACTGAAGAACTGGACTTTCTGTTCCTCATGGATCTCAGAAACATTCAAAGGTGAACCAGGTCCTGGTCCTCTGGTTCAGGGCCAGGTGAGACTGAGTCCCTGGCTCAGGACCCCCTCCTGGTCCTTTGGTTCAGGGCCAGGTGAGACCGAGTCCCTGGCTCAGGACTAGTGTTAATTTCATCAGCCATTTTTTTTATTTAGTCTTAGTCCTGTGTTAAATTTTCTTTTTAGTTTTAGTCATATTTAGTCACCTTCATCCTGTTTTTATTTAGTCAAGTTTTAGTCGACTAAAAGTCTGAGCATTTTAGTCTTATTTTAGTCAAAGAAAACTAACTATTTTAGTCTACTTTTTGTCAATGAAAACTGTTGAGTCTTTTTTAGTCATCAGATTATATAGAACATTTCAGTCAAACTAGTCTAGCCAAAACCTGTCATTTTAGTCAAACTTATTTCACAATAAGATGATATCTTGTCCTTATTTGATGAAAAATACAGGTTGAATGATTAAGAGAGCAGCTTTGCAGAGTATCTGCTCAGGTGTGTGGTGTTGTTACCAGCTGTGTCATAAGGCCCTGACACACCAGGCCGTCACCAGAGAACTCACCGACACCGACTGTTCCATCAGCGAGTTCTCCTGCGTCTTGGCCGTGTGTCGCACTGGAACACAAAGGTTGCATTCGAATAGTCCATTTAGCTTAGGAACCTTCCTAACGGAGTGAAATGACCCGGAAGTCCCTCAGTGGCAGCCATGATAAGTGCCGTTCGAATTCTCTAAATTAAAAGGAAAGGAGGTTTCAAACTTCCTTTATAACCTCCTTTAGCCTAGGAACCACTGGACCTCCCTAACCGAAAGGAGAGGAGAAAATGCTGCCCCACAATGCCTTGCGGCCGCGGCATTTGCCGTCACACAACAGTCGGCCGTTCACGGAAACAACCGATTATGAACGAGAAATGATATCATGAAAGTTACGGTGCTTATTAAGCATTTTAAAACGTATGTGGT
Organism: Trematomus bernacchii; assembly: GCF_902827165.1. Lineage (NCBI taxonomy): Eukaryota > Metazoa > Chordata > Actinopteri > Perciformes > Nototheniidae > Trematomus > Trematomus bernacchii. Next base: position 21,912 of record NW_022987952.1, read on the forward strand.
AAGTTGCCAAAGTGCTTTGTTTTGAACGTTCATCAGTATTATAATCAAAAAGAGAAATATGAACGTTAGTTTTGACTGAAATGATCAAATAAAGTCAACATTTCACAGTCTTTACTGAGCTGTGTGGGGTTTGTTCAACTTTGAAAAGATGTTTGAATGGTGATATACACAGTGATAGATGTTAAGGACTAACGTTTATAATAAATATATTTGTATTGATTTGAAGATCTTTTCATACAATCATACGTATTGGGATCATTTGTATTAATGTGGACCGGAGGGAGAGGGTGACGAGCATAAGTTTCACTTTCCTTTTTTATTTCAATTCCAACTTTGGTCATGAAGAATATGTTTCTCTGTTGTCCCCGTTCATAAAGCATAACAGCATCAGAGCACGGTGCAGAGTCTCTAGATGAGTTTACAGTAGTCCCTCGTTCTTATTAAACATCCATGTTGTAGTCCGCTGTATAGAAACTGTAGTTTCCATAGTTTCCCCACCGCAGCAGGCGCACATTCATGACCTCCGCTGGCGCATCATAAACACGTCGGATAGTGAGAGTGCAGTCGATTCTCTAAAGTACCGCAGTCTCTTCTCCTAAGTCCTTTTGAATTCTCCTATCCACTATCCCTTAACCCCGTGACCTTTCACTCAGAGGTCAAGGAATAGACGATAGGGTTAGAACTTAGGAGCTGTTTTTTTGGAGTATTCGAACGCAACCAAAGACTTCAGCCGAGCACGTACGAACTGCGCATGCGTGAGTGGCAATAACTGTCCTTACCAGCAGGCGGCGGTAGTGTGTATTCGTCATTCAAAATAGGCAACAACCGGAAGACAGAGAAGAAGAACAGACTGATATAAACAAACAAATAGCGTGTGCGTTCCATTTTCACTCTCGTCCATCGAAAACATGTTTTAGAATATAAAATACATGAATGATGAAATGAGCACATAAAGTGCATACTATCACATCACAGTTAATAGACCTGCGTCTGATGATCGCAGTGTTCTGGAGGGTGTGTCGTTTATTGAGTCAGCAATGTAGTAATGTATGTCATGTCATAATGGCCAAATGTACATTTCCATGTGATGCTTTTATCCGAGGCGACTCACAATAGGTAAATGAACAGCAGTAGATCTCATTTACTTAGACACTGGACTTAAGGACAATGTTGAGGTACTTGAGACTAATCCTGCAACTTGACCAAACAAATCACGGAGCTCTCAGCAGAGGACAGCCGGGGACGCTCCCGCCGATATCAGAGATGTCCCTGCTATGTGTGGGAGGTAAGAGAGGACATTTAAGGGCTATGTTTGATGTCTTTAAGTATCACCTGCTGGGGTTTAGCTGCTGTCCTGTGCCTTCTTCAATCCTTTGTTTACGTCCCTCACTTCCGTTTCGCTTCTCATTTGCTAGCTGAACAGCTGATCAGAGTGCTTTCTTGGCCCGATAGCTTGTGTCCGACACCCGGCCGATTCAACATGTTGAATCGGCCGGGTGTCGACCGTGAAAGGCCAAATAAGGCGTGTCACGGCCGAGGGTTCGGGACACACCAAATTGACTTTGGGCGACAAGGAACGCGTTGTCGTCAGACAACGCAAGACGGCCGAATACGGCCTGGTGTGTCAGGGCCTTTATGGCCACATTGCTTCCCTTCTGATAAAACAATGCATTCGCTTTTGTTCTCCGCCTCATTGCAGCGAAAATGGGCCCAAATATCACATCGTTTCTTTCTCCCAAGCAGTGGTGGCGTTAGACTTTTTCGTGGTCAGTCATTTTGACGGACAGGATCGTAACATTTCCGTCATAATCCATTATTACCCGTCGAGTCTGTACACAACTCGTCACTCACTCGCGCTGACGGGGGACGGGGGGTATTCGGTTAACGCGACCACTGCTCCCAATCCCTGTTGTTGCTATTTTATTTTCTGTTAAATAACTGTTAGTTAGACCCTGAGTTAGACCCTGAGTTAGACCATGAGTTAGACCATGAGTTAGACCATGAGTTAGACCATGAGTTAGACCCTGAGTTAGACCATGAGTTAGACCCTGAGTTAGACCCTGAGTTAGACCATGAGTTAGACCATGAGTTAGACCCTGAGTTAGACCATGAGTTAGACCCTGAGTTAGACCATGAGTTAGACCCTGAGTTAGACCCTGAGTTAGACCATGAGTTAGACCATGAGTTAGACCCTGAGTTAGACCCTGAGTTAGACCCTGAGTTAGACCCTGAGTTAGACCCTGAGTTAGACCCTGAGTTAGACCATGAGTTAGACCATGAGTTAGACCCGAGTCTTCCTGACAGTTCACAGTGTGCCGCTGCCCGGTGTAATTCAAATGTGCTGCCGCGCGCAGCACAGACTCACAGCTGCTGCCCAGCCGCAGCACAGACACACAGCTGCTGCCCAGCCGCAGCACAGACACACAGCTGCTGCCCAGCCGCAGCACAGACACACAGCTGCTGCCCAGCCGCAGCACAGACACACAGCTGCTGCCCAGCCGCAGCACCGGAAATGGAACTGCTGGGAGAAAAGCTGACTATCAGATGTTACGTTATCTTTGATAATATTTCGTCTCCTCATTTTTCGTCAACGAAAGTAAAGAGAGATTTTGGCATAGTTTTTATTTAGTAAACTACATTCGTCTCGTCACTTTTCGTCAACGATATTGCATGATGATTTCGTTACAGTTATTGTTTACTGCCGTCGGTGCCGTCTCGTCATCGTCTCGTTTTAGTCATGGAAAAAAAGGTCGTTGACGAACATATTTCGTCATAGTTTTAGTCAACGAAATTAACACTACTCAGGACCCCCTCCAGGTCCTCTGGTTCAAGGCCAGGTGAGACCGAGTCCCTGGCTCAGGACCCCCTCCAGGTCCTGGTCCTCCTGCCTGCCCTGCAGCCGATGCTCCTCCAGCTGAGCCACCAGAGAGTCTCTCTGCTGGACCACCTCCAGCAGCTCCTGCAGGACCAGAACCTCCTCCACCAGCTGGACCTCCGGCTTCAGGTGGTCTGCATAAACACGAAGGTTAAATAAAGGTTAGCCCTTCAGAATAAGATTATGAGGACCTGGTCATATTCAATGTTTTATTGTCTAAAAAGAACAGGAAGTGGTTTCACCTTCCACGGCCATCTGGTCTCGGAGCTCCTGCTGCAGGCGACTCTGCCGGTCCTCCAACTCCACCTCCCGGGCCCTGAAACACAGGAACACACCTGAGACAAGGACCCACCAGAACCTGCACCTGAGGATCCAGAGGAACCACCAGAACCTGCACCTGAGGATCCAGAGGAACCACCAGAACCTGCACCTGAGGATCCAGAGGAACCAGGTCCTGGACCTGAGGATCCAGAGGAACCACCAGAACCTGCACCTGAAGATCCAGAGGAACAAGAACCTGAACCTGAGGATCCAGAGGAACCAGGTCCTGGACCTGAGGATCCAGAGGAACCTGAACTTGCACCTGAGGATCCAGAGGAACAAGAACCTGAACCTGAGGATCCAGAGGAACCAGGTCCTGGACCTGAGGATCCAGAGGAATCAGGACCTGGACCTGAGGATCCAGAGGAACCAGGACCTGGACCTGAGGATCCAGAGGAACCTGAACTTGCACCTGAGGATCCAGAGGAACCTGAACTTGCACCTGAGGATCCAGAGGAACCAGGCCCTGCTGAATGGCAACCACACAGTCCTGGTTCTGCTGCAGGACTTGAAGGTCAGGAACTCACGAGATCATGAGTTCAGACTCGTATCGGAGCAGGCAGTTCTTCTGCTGGACCAACAGGAACCACTGCTGCATCAGCGCCGGGCGGGCCAGTTTCCCCAGACCTGCAGAGAGTGTATCAGTTAATGCTCTAATGCTGCAGGTGTACTGGTGGTCTTATCTGGGGTCCGGTACCTTCCAGGTGAAGCTCCACATCCTCGCTGTCGGGGGAGTCGCCCCAAAACTCTGGAACACATCAAATCCACAGTCCTTACATAATAACCTTCCGTACGGCGTCCTCGGTATATTGAGCGTTAATAACCCTCCATAGAACAGAAGATCGTGCAGACGTGTATTTTATATATTGTTGGACATCAGGAAGTAAACAGTACCTGCTTCCCCCCTCAGGACCCTCTCCAGCCCCACCCCCCTCTCCTCCAGCTGTTTCTGTTGCTCCTCCGCCTGCTGCAGCTGCCTCTGGATCATCTGAAGAAAATACAAAATAAAGTCCAGAAATTTTTTTGAAACGTCTAAAAACCTTAAATTAAATATCCCCCCCCCTCACGTGAGCGACCCCCCCCCTCACGTGAGCGACCCCCCCTCACCTGAGCGCACCCCCCCCCCCTCACCTGAGCTCGATGCAGCCTCTGCAGCTCTTCCCGTCTCCGCCTCCGCTCCCCCGGGACCCGCCTCCTGACCCCCTTCTCCTCCTCCCCCCCCCTCAGGAACAGCGCCTCCTTCAGGCTGAGGATCGACAGCTCCTGGGGGAGAAACAGCCCCCCTGACGCCAGAGGGGGACATGAGGTGGTCCGTCTTTGAGGGGCGGGGGTCCTCAGGGAGCGCCTCTGAAACAGGAGAGACCAATTTACTGGGGGGGGTTCGTACCAACACAGTCTCACTCCCTGATAGTCCAATAGCGACGCTTGGTCAGGGTCCTTTGGCTCCGAGGCTCCTTCAGCTTCATAAACGGACGCAAAGAGCCTTCAACTGATTGCAATGTATTCCCATCGGCGGCGGTATTTGACGCTCATGGAAGCACGGCATCGGTCCATGTCGGCGGCTGTTAAAGGCAATGTGAGCGTCCATTCCCATTGGATAACGGAGGATTTTACACCCGGAAGTAAGTATTCTCCTTACTGTCGATTGATCTGACAGAGATATCTGCACTACTCATCAACTCAACAGATGATCTTGTTAATTACACAACATTGATTGGTTTAAATTGTGTGCAATGCTTTTGTGTTTTTTCCCTTCGATTCGGAGAAACAAATATTTTTTCAGAGTTTAGGATGGCCGAAGACACTACACTACCCAGAATCCTCAGCTATCGTACCGCTTTGCTCGACAAACCCCGTGATTAGTTCTCAAGCTCTGTGATTGGTTGACCTCCAACTGCATTCCATATGAAAGAAAACGTTTGGTAAAAGATCAAATCATACTTTATTCAGCAGTGCTTGCTTTACTCTTTGAAAGTCATCACATGAATGCATTGTAATAAATGGTTTGGCTGCATTAAACATTACACATCTGCCGTAGTTCTTTATTTATCTACAGAGATCGGGCCTCAGAATAGACCGGAAACTATTCTTTTACCGTTCTTTTTAATTTCACAATAAAGTTAGTAGTAATAATTTGTTTTGATATTATTGTTTTTTATTAACTACTAGACCGCTGGGTCATGTTAAGACCATCTTTTCTGTGTTGCTGTGGGTTTTTTACATCGCTTTTGTGTTACAAATATCAAAACAATAACAGAATATATCCGTCGTAAACTAAACCAGAAACAGCAGTATATTTTATTTTGTTAACACTGTAAACTTGACAGCTTTTTAACCCGCACCTCCTACTGGTTAAAGCACGGTATTACACCTTTAGAGTAATGCAATGCAGGTAAGATTGTGTTGCTTTTTAATGACTGTTTAAAATGCCTTTGTTTTAATGTCTTTCATTTTTGTAAAGCACTTTTGAATGTGTTGTATTTGATGAAAACATTTAAATATTAAGAGTACATACAAAATTGTGTATAAGTAGAAGGTCAATGATATAAATATAGAATACAAAATATCAAGAAGATACTGTAAATGGTATCTAGAATAAAACCGTTTAGTGCCGGATGTACAAAGATATTAATAGGAGGATGTGCAAAACAGACAAACTAATAAGGCTTTATTTAAACATTAAATAATACTTTAGGTTAAGGTCTTCTTTTAAATACATGTAAGCAAAAAGCTTTGGGGGTATCTATATTAAGCCTGACAAAGTACTTAACGTTTAATATATTGCATGGTTTGTTTTGGGACTTGACAATCAACTTTCCTGCAATGTTAACTATGTTGAAGCACTTATTTTAACCGATATCATACATATTCATTATACTCTTATAAGATGTATGTAGATAGAATAAGAAATGTGCAGAATATGACAGTTTAATGGTGGAGGTACACAGATATCGATAGATGTCTTGTTGAGGAACCTATGACCCAAGTGTGTCATCATTGCATAACTACACCGTAGTTGTGTATATGATATTTCAATAAACCTTTGAACATCTTGAAATCTTGAAAGGGATGTGCAAAATAGCCATTATACAGTTTTTAATGAACGATTAGAGAATAACGAGTAATGAATATGCTTTATAGAGATCTGCAGATAAATGTTTAGTCTTCTCAAGCACCCACTACCAAATATCTCTCCTGATTGTTGGCACTTGACAATCACCTTCACTGAATTTTACTCAGGTGTAACTAAAGTCTGATTTAAGGGTTGTTTATATTTCACATTATTAATCCAAATCTGTAAAGTAACTAAAATAAATGTAGTAAAAATACACGTTGGAGTCTTGATTTGGATAGTGTGCCGTCGATGGGTTTCATTCCATTTCAAAGTGCTGTTTGACGCTCCTTGTAAACTTCGCGCACTGCCACTCCAACATCCAATCACAGAGCTTGAAGACTAATCACGGGGTTTGTCAAACAGAGCACATGGTGTAGTCCCAAACGATAGCTGAGGATTCTGGGTAGTGTAGTGTCTTCGGCCATCCTAAACTCTGAAAAAATATTTGTTTCTCCGAATCGAAGGGGAAAAACACAAAAGCATTGCACACAATTTAAACCAATCAATGTTGTGTAATTAACAAGATAATCTGTTGAGTTGATGAGTAGTGCAGATATCTCTGTCAGATCAATCCACAGTAAGGAGAATACTTACTTCCGGGTGTAAAATCCTCCGTTATCCAATGGGAATGGACGCTCACATTGCCTTTAACTGCCTCCGACATGGACCGATGCCGTGCTTCCCTGAGCGTCAAATACCGCCGCCGATGGGAATACATTGCAATCAGTTGAAGGCTCTTTGCGTCTGAAGGAGCGTCACAACTGCACGCCATAGGACCCTGACCAAGCGTCGCTATTGGACTATCAGGGAGTGAGACTGTGTTGGTCATACATGTTACAGAGTAAGGGGGGGGGATACCATGTTACAGAGTAAGGGGGGGGGATACCATGTTACAGAGTAAGGGGGGGGCATACCATGTTACAGAGTAAGGGGGGGGGATACCATGTTACAGAGTAAGGGGGGGGCATACCATGTTACAGAGTAAGGGGGGGGGATACCATGTTACAGAGTAAGGGGGGGGCATACCATGTTACAGAGTAAGGGGGGGGCATACCATGTTACAGAGTAAGGGGGGGGGATACCATGTTACAGAGTAAGGGGGGGGGAATACCATGTTACAGAGTAAGGGGGGGGGGAATACCATGTTACAGAGTAAGGGGGGGGGAATACCATGTTACAGAGTAAGGGGGGGGGAATACCATGTTACAGAGTAAAGGGGGGGGAATACCATGTTACAGAGTAAGGGGGGGGGAATACCATGTTACAGAGTAAGGGGGGGGGAATACCATGTTACAGAGTAAGGGGGGGGGACACCATGTTACAGAGTAAGGGGGGGGGGAATACCATGTTACAGAGTAAGGGGGGGGGGAATACCATGTTACAGAGTAAGGGGGGGGGAATACCATGTTACAGAGTAAGGGGGGGGGGGAATACCATGTTACAGAGTAAGGGGGGGGGAACACCATGTTACAGAGTAAGGGGGGGGGGAATACCATGTTACAGAGTAAGGGGGGGGGGGAATACCATGGTACAGAGTAAGGGGGGGGGAATACCATGTTACAGAGTAAGGGGGGGGGAATACCATGTTACAGAGTAAGGGGGGGGCATACCATGTTACAGAGTAAGGGGGGGGGCATACCATGTTACAGAGTAAGGGGGGGGGCATACCATGTTACAGAGTAAGGGGGGGGGAATACCATGTTACAGAGTAAGGGGGGGGAACACCATGTTACAGAGTAAGGGGGGGGGTATACCATGTTACAGAGTAAGGGGGGGAACACCATGTTACAGAGTAAGGGGGGGGGGTATACCATGTTAGAGAAGAAGGGGGGGAATACCATGTTACAGAGTAAGGGGGGGTCTGTACCTTAATGGCGTATGCTCGTTTGAAGGCCAGAGCGTGAGGAACGTACGGCGGATTCTCCCGGTTCTCCCGGTTCTCCTGGTTCTCCTGGTTCTCCTTCACTGAGACCCTCTGGAGGTCGGAGGTCAGTTTGGACAGGTGTTTATCAATGACATCATCGCCTGTAGCTGTCTTCTGATTGGCTGAAGTCTTCTTCTGCTTCCTGTCAGCAGGAACAACTGTCCTCCTCTCCTCAGACTCCGCCCCCTCTGTCTCTGACCCCACGCCCTTATATGGCGGCAGATCTGGGGTGATGGCGTCAAACGAGCCCCGCCCCCTGGGAGCGGTTTCCGTGACAACGGCATGTGTGGCCGGGGACAGTTCCTCATCAGGGGCGGAGCCATGTCTTGGGGGCGAGGTCTCAGACTGAGGCGTTCCACTTCCTGCTGCTGAAGACATGAATAACAATTACATCAAGTATTGATTTAACAACAATTCTATATGCAAGCACTCACCGTCACTCGACTCCTGTTCACTGCCTTCCTCCTCCTCCTCCTCCTCCTCCTCCTCCTCCTCCTCCTCCTCTTCCTCTCTCAGGTGTTTCTTCACAGTTTCCCTCCATGAAGTGTTCTCTTCTGAAGTCCCACTGCTCCCCTCCTCCATCCCCGACTCTGAACTGAAAACAATGTTCACAATTTTGCAGTTGGGGTTTATTATTTTCTCCAGGCATCAATCACCTTCCATACTCTCCAGGCATCAATCACCTTCCATACTCTCCAGGCATCAATCACCTCCCATACTCTCCAGGCATCAATCACCTTCCATACTCTCCAGGCATCAATCACCTTCCATACTCTCCAGGCATCAATCACCTTCCATACTCTCCAGGCATCAATCACCTTCCATACTCTCCAGGCATCAATCACCTTCCATACTCTCCAGGCATCAATCACCTTCCATACTCTCCAGGCATCAATCACCTTCCATACTCTCCAGGCATCAATCACCTTCCATACTCTCCAGGCATTAATCACCTCCCATACCCACCTGGTTTTGTCCTCCTCGTTTTTCAGGCTGAAATTGAAATGATGCAGCGACTCTTCCTCCTCTTCCTCCCTCAGCTGCGACTCTTCCTCTCTGGACCAATGGGGGGGCTCCTCCTCTTCGCTCCTCTCTCCCCCCTCCCTCACAGAAACAGCTGCCGACACACACACACAAGCACACACACAAGCACACACACACAGAAACACACACAGAAACACACACACACTGAAGCCCGCCGTATAAAGAGCAGCTCAGAGGCGACCAGAGACTGTCTGTCATAGAAACAGAGGGGGGGGGGGGGGGGGGCTCACCTGAGGAGCGCCGGCGCCCGGAGAGGGGGGGGCCCAGAGACGCCTGTGGAGAAAACAAACACACCTGTGATCACACATCATGAACACCTGTCATCTTATAAAACTTTATTAGACGAGAGTCTCTTACGATAGACACTCGGTGGGGGGGGGGTTGGGTCCTCAGGCGGGGGTCACAGTGCAGACAGTAAAACCTCCCTGAAACCACAGAAGAAGAAACACAGGAGCTTAAACTATGGATATGTAAAAAACAACAAAAACAACAACAACAACAACAACAACTAAACCTAACCTCCCGAAACCACAGAAGAAGAGGCTTCAACTATGAATAACAACAACAATAATAATAAACTCACGTATGTTTATACTATGGATATTTAAACAACAACAACAACAACAACAACAACAACAACAGACTCACGCAGCTGCGGGTCGTAGCCGTGCCCCCCCCCCGGCCTCAGGGCGCTGCAGCAGCTGGAGCACAGGAAGCAGCTTCGGTGGAAAAACACACCTTCAGCCGTTTGAAGCTGCATCAGGTAAACACGGGCCTCACAGAAGAAGCACACCTGAGACAGGTGAGGGACACACAGGTGAGGGACACACAGGTGAGGGACAGGTGAGAGACACACAGGTGAGAGACACACAGGTGAGAGACACACAGGTGAGGGACACACAGGTGAGAGACACACAGGTGAGAGACACACAGGTGAGAGACACACAGGTGAGAGACACACAGGTGAGAGACACACAGGTGAGAGACACACAGGTGAGAGACAGGTGAGAGACACACAGGTGAGAGACAGGTGAGAGACACACAGGTGAGAGACACACAGGTGAGGGACACACAGGTGAGAGACACACAGGTGAGAGACACACAGGTGAGAGACACACAGGTGAGGGACACACAGGTGAGAGACAGGTGAGAGAGAGACAGGTGAGAGACACACAGGTGAGGGACACACAGGTGAGAGACACACAGGTGAGAGACACACAGGTGAGAGACACACAGGTGAGAGACACACAGGTGAGGGACACACAGGTGAGAGACAGGTGAGAGAGAGACAGGTGAGAGACACACAGGTGAGGGACACACAGGTGAGAGACAGGTGAGAGACAGACAGGTGAGAGACACACAGGTGAGAGACACACAGGTGAGGGACACACAGGTGAGAGACACACAGGTGAGAGACACACAGGTGAGAGACACACAGGTAAACAACAGTACCCAGAATGCACAGCAGTGTACCTGCTCCTGAGACTTGATCTTCTCTCTGAACCTAAAACTCATCTGTTCTTGTTGAAGGGTCCTCTTCCTCTGAGAGAGAGACAGAGACACAGGTGAGGGACAGACAGGTGAGGGACAGACAGGTGAGGGACAGACAGGTGAGAGACAGACAGAGAGACAGGTGAGAGACAGACAGGTGAGAGACAGACAGGTGAGAGACAGTAGAGACAGACAGGTGAGAGACAGACAGGTGAGAGACAGACAGGTGAGAGACAGACAGAGAGACAGGTGAGAGACAGACAGGTGAGAGACAGACAGGTGAGAGACAGACAGGTGAGAGACAGACAGGTGAGAGACAGACAGGTGAGAGACAGACAGGAGAGAGACAGACAGGTGAGAGAAACACAGGTGAGAGAGAGACAGGTGAGGGACAGACAGGTGAGAGACAGACAGGTGAGAGACAGGCAGGAGAGAGAAAGACAGGTGAGAGACAGGTGAGACAGACAGGTGAGAGACAGACAGGTGAGAGACAGACAGGAGAGAGACAGACAGGTGAGAGACAGACAGGTGAGAGACAGGCAGGAGAGAGACAGACAGGTGAGACAGACAGGAGAGAGACAGGCAGGAGAGAGACAGGTGAGAGACAGGCAGGAGAGAGAAAGACAGGTGAGACAGACAGGTGAGACAGACAGGAGAGAGACAGACAGGTGAGACAGACAGGTGAGACAGACAGGTGAGAGACAGACAGGTGAGACAGACAGGTGAGACAGACAGGTGAGAGACAGACAGGTGAGAGACAGACAGGAGAGACAGAAAGGAAGCATTATGATCTGGTCTCTACTGGTTACCAGTCTCCATGAGGCCTGAGGCGGAGCTGCATCAGGGGGACCGCCTGCAGGCTCCTCCTCCTCCTGAAGGACCACAGCCTCAGGTTCAGTCAGTACAGGTAACATCAAAGTGTTAACAGGAAGTGAGATATGAATGAAGACTCACCTGTAGACGTGAGGCCGCCGCAGGAGAAGCAGAAGAAGAAGCAGAAGAAGAAGCAGAAGAAGAAGCTGGACTCCGGCAGGAAGTAGAATGCTGATCAAGTTTCGCCTGCAGCTGATTGGCCAGCAGACGCACTTTGGCCCCGCCCACCTGCGCCTCCTCACACACCTGGATGCCTTCATCGCCGTTCAGGTCACATGACTGCAAACAGGAAGTCAGTGTTTAGATTCTCACTTCATATTTATTTTATTTTGATAAAGACAGAAATAAACCGACCTGCAGATCCGGACCCGTCCTTTTACCCAGAGTGCCTTTCTGCTCCTGAAGACACAGGTAGGGTCAACACCTCATACAGGTAAGACAACATGAGGACAGGTCGGGTCAACACCTCATACAGGTAAGACAACATGAGGACAGGTAGGGTCAACACCTCATACAGGTAAGACAACATGAGGACAGGTAGGGTCAACACCTCATACAGGTAAGACAACATGAGGACAGGTAGGGTCAACACCTCATACAGGTAAGACAACATGAGGACAGGTAGGGTCAACACCTCATACAGGTAAGACAACATGAGGACAGGTAGGGTCAACACCTCATACAGGACAACATAAGGACAGGTAGGGTCAACACCTCATACAGGTAAGACATAAGGACAGGTAGGGTCAACACCTCATACAGGTAAGTCATAAGGACAGGTAGGGTCAACACCTCACACAGGTAAGACACAAGACATTAACATGAGGACAGACAGAATAAAGAGGGGCTTCAGTCCACCTTGGCGTTCCTCTTGATGGACGGACTGAGCAGCGAGTGCAGGGTCAGCTGACCTGCAGATCAGAAGAAAATAGTTTACAGAGAAACAGAAACAGCTGGTCCAACCCTGGAGAAGACATTTAAAGTCTCTGAATAACAGTGAGTGCTGGTCCTCACCAGCAGGGGGCGCTGAGTGTTTAAAGCCTCTGAATAACAGTGAGTGCTGGTCCTCACCAGCAGGGGGCGCTGAGTGTTTAAAGCCTCTGAATAACAGTGAGTGCTGGTCCTCACCAGCAGGGCGCGCTGAGTGTTTAAAGTCTCTGAATAACAGTGAGTGCTGGTCCTCACCAGCAGGGGGGCGCTGAGTGTTTAAAGCCTCTGAATAACAGTGAGTGCTGGTCCTCACCAGCAGGGGGCGCTGAGTGTTTAAAGCCTCTGAATAACAGTGAGTGCTGGTCCTCACCAGCAGGGGGCGCTGAGTGTTTAAAGCCTCTGAATAACAGTGAGTGCTGGTCCTCACCAGCAGGGGGCGCTGAGTGTTTAAAGCCTCTGAATAACAGTGAGTGCTGGTCCTCACCAGCAGGGGGCGCTGAGTGTTTAAAGCCTCTGAATAACAGTGAGTGCTGGTCCTCACCAGCAGGGGGCGCTGAGTGTTTAAAGTCTCTGAATAACAGTGAGTGCTGGTCCTCACCAGCAGGGGGCGCTGAGTGTTTAAAGCCTCTGAATAACAGTGAGTGCTGGTCCTCACCAGCAGGGGGCGCTGAGTGTTTAAAGCCTCTGAATAACAGTGAGTGCTGGTCCTGCTCCTGACACCAGGGTTGCAGTCGAATAGTCCAAAAATCAGCTCCTAAGTTCTAACCCTATCGTCTATCCCTTGACCTCTGAGTGAAAGGTCACGGGGTTAAGGGATAGTGGATAGGAGAATTCAAAAGGACTTAGGAGAAGAGACTGCGGTACTTTAGAGAATCGACTGCACTCTCACTATCCGACGTGTTTATGATGCGCCAGCAGAGCGTCATGAATGTGCGTCCTGCTGCTGTGGGGAAACTATGGAAACTACAGTTTTCTATACAGCGGACTACAACATGGATGTTTAATAAGAACGAGGGACTACTGTAAACTCATCTAGAGACTCTGCACCGTGCTCTGATGCTGTTATGCTTTATGAACGGGGACAACAGAGAAACATATTCTTCATGACCAAAGTTGGAATTGAAATAAAAAAGGAAAGTGAAACTTATGCTAAGTCACCCTCTCCCTCCGGTCCACATTAATACAAATGATCCCAATACGTATGATTGTATGAAAAGATCTTCAAATCAATACAAATGTATTTATTATAAACGTTAGTCCTTAACATCTATCACTGTGTATATCACCATTCAAACATCTTTTCAAAGTTGAACAAACCCCACACAGCTCAGTAAAGACTGAAATGTTGACTTTATTTGATCATTTCAGTAAAAACTAACGTTCATATTTCTCTTTTTGATTATAATACTGATGAACGTTCAAAACAAAGCACTTTGGCAACTTACCACATACGTTTTAAAATGCTTAATAAGCACCGTAACTTTCATGATATCATTTCTCGTTCATAATCGGTTGTTTCCGTGAACGGCCGACTGTTGTGTGACGGCAAATGCTGCGGCCGCAAGGCATTGTGGGGCAGCATTTTCTCCTCTCCTTTCGGTTAGGGAGGTCCAGTGGTTCCTAAGCTAAAGGAGGTTATAAAGGAAGTTTGAAACCTCCTTTCCTTTCATCTAGAGAACCAGCTCTTATCATGGCTGCCACTGAGGGACCTCCGGGTCATTAGGAAGGGTCCTGAGAGAAATGGACTATTCGACCGCAACCCTCGACTCCTCGACTCCTCGGTCCTCCGGTAGTGACCCGGAAATGAATTTTAGCGCGCCATGTTGAAGGACATCTCATTTCTCTAAATGCACTTCGAGGACCGAGCATCGAGCGTCGAGGAGGCTCTCTGGAGGAGCTCTAACCGAGGAGAGAGGAGGCTCTCTGGAGGAGCTCTAACCGAGGAGAGAGGAGGCTCTCTGGAGGAGCTCTAACCGAGGAGAGAGGAGGCTCTCTGGAGGAGCTCTAACCGAGGAGAGAGGAGGCTCTCTGGAGGAGCTCTAACCGAGGAGAGAGGAGGCTCTCTGGAGGAGCTCTAACCGAGGAGACACTGATGGGTCCTCCACGGTCCTCCACGGCTCCTTCGTGGATGCATTTCCGGGAACAGAGATGTTTCAAAGAGTCGTGACGCACGGCCGGACTGATCTCAGCCAATCACAGCTCTGCATGCATCCCCTGGATATTATTTTATTAACTGCTTTCATCGCGACGCGATGTTTCCAGAGAGAACAGCTGTGAGGTCCGTGCAGAAAGCAGAGCAGTGTGTATAATATATATCACTCAGTGTAACAGGCCTACTCTCTTTGCTTTAGTTTAGTAGATATCTACAAACAAAGAGTCCAGATGTTTCTAAAACCATTTAGTGCTTCACAAAATAAAATACACAACGGCTGTAGCCTGATGATATGCTTTAGGAGCTGTAGGTGCGTGTGTGTGTGGTGTAGGTGTGTGTGGTACAGTGTGTAGGTGTGTGTGGTACAGTGTGTAGGGTGGTGCTGGTGGTACAGTGTGTAGGTGTGTGTGGTACAGTGTGTAGGTGTGTGTGTGGGTACAGTGTGTAGGTGTGGGTTACCAGTGTGTAGGTGTGGTTATGTACAGTGTGTGGTGTGTGTGTGGTACAGTGTGTAGGTGTGTGTGGTACAGTGTGTAGGTGTGTGGGTGGGTACAGTGTGTAGGTGTGGGTGTGTGGACAGTGTGTGTGTGTAGGTGTGTGTGTGGTACAGTGTGTAGGTGGTGTTTGTACAGTGTGTGCGTTTGTGGTGTAGGTGCTGTAGGTTGTGTTGTGGTTACAGTGTGTAGGTGTGTGTGGTACAGTGTGTAGTGTGTGTGGTACAGTGTGTAGGTGTGTGTGTTGTACAGTGTGTAGGTGTGTGTGTGTACAGTGTGTGTGTGTGGTGGTACAGTGTGTAGGTGTGTGTGTGGTACAGTGTGTAGGTGTGTGTGGTACAGTGTGTAGGTGTGTGTGGTACAGTGTGTAGGTGTGTGTGTGGTACAGTGTGTGTGTGTGTGTGGTACAGTGTGTAGGTGTGTGTGTGGTACAGTGTGTAGGTGTGTGTGGGTGGTACAGTGTGTAGGTGTGTGTGGTACAGTGTGTAGGTGTGTGGTGGTACAGTGTGTAGGTGTGTGGGTGTACAGTGTGTAGGTGTGTGTGTGGTACAGTGTGTAGGTGTGTGTGTGTGGTACAGTGTGTAGGTGTGTGTGGGTGGTACAGTGTGTAGGTGTGTGTGGTACAGTGTGTAGGTGTGTGTGTGGTACAGTGTGTAGGTGTGTGTGGTACAGTGTGTAGGTGTGTGTGTGGTACAGTGTGTAGGTGTGTGTGTGGTACAGTGTGTAGGTGTGTGTGGTACAGTGTGTAGGTGTGTGTGTGGTACAGTGTGTAGGTGTGTGTGGTACAGTGTGTAGGGTGTGTGTGTGGTACAGTGTGTAGGTGTGTGTGGTACAGTGTGTAGGTGTGTGTGTGGTACAGTGTGTAGGTGTGTGTGTGGTACAGTGTGTAGGTGGGTGTGTGTGTGGTACAGTGTGTAGGTGTGCGTGTGGTACAGTGTGTAGGTGTGCGTGTGGTACAGTGTGTAGGTGCGTGTGGTACAGTGTGTAGGTGTGTGTGGTACAGTGTGTAGGTGTGTGTGTGGTACAGTGTGTAGGTGTGTGTGGTACAGTGTGTAGGTGCGTGTGGTACAGTGTGTAGGTGTGTGTGGTACAGTGTGTAGGTGTGCGTGTGGTACAGTGTGTAGGTGCGTGTGGTACAGTGTGTAGGTGTGTGTGGTACAGTGTAGGTGTGCGTGTGGTACAGTGTGTAGGTGTGCGTGTGGTACAGTGTGTAGGTGTGTGTGGTACAGTGTGTAGGTGTGTGTGGTGTAGGTGTGCGTGTGGTACAGTGTGTAGGTGTGTGTGTGGTACAGTGTGTAGGTGTGTGTGGTACAGGTGTGTAGGTGTGTGTGTGGTACAGTGTGTAGGTGTGTGTGGTACAGTGTGTAGGTGTGCGTGTGGTACAGTGTGTAGGTGTGTGTGGTACAGTGTGTAGGTGCGTGTGGTGTGTGGTACAGTGTGTAGGTGTGTGTGGTGCAGTGTGTAGGTGTGTGTGGTACAGTGTGTAGGTGTGTGTGGTACAGTGTGTAGGTGTGTGTGGTACAGTGTGTAGGTGCGTGTTGTACAGTGTGTAGGTGTGTGGTACAGTGTGTAGGTGTGCGTGTGGTACAGTGTGTAGGTGTGCGTGTGGTACAGTGTGTAGGTGTGTGTGTGGTACAGTGTGTAGGTGTGTGTGGTACAGTGTGTAGGTGTGTGTGGTACAGTGTGTAGGTGTGTGTGTGGTACAGTGTGTAGGTGTGTGTGGTACAGTGTGTAGGTGTGTGTGTGGTACAGTGTGTAGGTGTGTGTGTGGTACAGTGTGTAGGTGTGTGGTACAGTGTGTAGGTGTGTGTGTGGTACAGTGTGTAGGTGTGTGGTACAGTGTGTAGGTGTGTGTGGTACAGTGTGTAGGTGTGTGTGGTGGTACAGTGTGTAGGTGTGTGGTACAGTGTGTGCGTGTGGTGTAGGTGTGTGTGTGGTACAGTGTGTAGGTGTGTGTGTGGTACAGTGTGTAGGTGTGTGTGTGGTACAGTGTGTAGGTGTGTGTGTGGTACAGTGTGTAGGTGTGTGTGGTACAGTGTGTAGGTGTGTGTGGTACAGTGTGTAGGTGTGTGTGTGGTACAGTGTGTAGGTGTGTGTGTGGTACAGTGTGTAGGTGTGTGTGGTACAGTGTAGGTGTGTGTGGTACAGTGTGTAGGTGTGTGTGGTACAGTGTAGGTGTGTGTGTGGTACAGTGTGTAGGTGTGTGTGGTACAGTGTGTAGGTGTGTGTGGTACAGTGTGTAGGTGGTGTGTGGTACAGTGTGTAGGTGTGTGTGGTACAGTGTGTGCGTGTGTGTAGGTGTGTGTGTGGTACAGTGTGTAGGTGTGTGTAGTACAGTGTGTAGGTGTGTGTGTGGTACAGTGTGTAGGTGTGTGTGGTACAGTGTGTAGGTGTGTGTAGTACAGTGTGTAGGTGTGTGTGGTACAGTGTGTAGGTGTGTGTGTGGTACAGTGTGTAGGTGTGTGTGACAGTGTGTAGGTGTGTGTGGTACAGTGTGTAGGTGTGTGTGTGGTACAGTGTGTAGGTGTGTGGTACAGTGTGTGCGTGTGGTAGGTGTGTGTGTGTGTACAGTGTGTAGGTGTGTGTGTGGTACAGTGTGTAGGTGTGTGTGGTACAGTGTGTAGGTGTGTGTGTGGTACAGTGCATAGATGCGGCGGACAGACAGGTCTCAGTTGGTTTGGTGTCCTCTGCTTACTTGTAAATAAAACTTTTGGCCCGTAATTTAAATTCCCCATTTCAGCGACCAGAGAGAGGGGGGGTGCAGGGGGGGGATATATCCAGTCTCTGATAGTGTTACGTTATTATGAGAGTGCTCTCATACTTGTTTGATTCTGAAATTGTATTTATATAAATATATGTGTGTGTGTGTG
>NW_022987952.1:45000-51950 GCF_902827165.1 Trematomus bernacchii
TCACCTCCAGCAGCCTGTCCCCCACCTGTCTCACCTCCAGCAGACTGTCCCCCATCTGTCTCACCTCCAGCAGCCTGTCCCCCACCTGTCTCACCTCCAGCAGACTGTCCCCCATCTGTCTCACCTCCAGCAGACTGTCCCCCATCTGTCTCACCTCCAGCAGACTGTGCCCCACCTGTCTCACCTCCAGCAGCCTGTCCCCCACCTGTCTCACCTCCAGCAGCCTGTCCCCCACCTGTCTCACCTCCAGCAGACTGTCCCCCACCAGTGAGACCAGCAGCCTGTCTCACCTCCCCCACCTGTCTCACCTCCAGCAGCCTGTCCCCCCACCTGTCTCACCTCCAGCAGACTGTCCCCCATCTGTCTCACCTCCAGCAGACTGTGCCCCACCTGTCTCACCTCCAGCAGCCTGTCCCCCACCTGTCTCACCTCCAGCAGACTGTCCCCCCATCTGTCTCACCTCCAGCAGACTGTTGCCCCACCTGTCTCACCTCCAGCAGCCTGTCCCCCACCTGTCTCACCTCCAGCAGCCTGTCCCCCACCTGTCTCACCTCCAGCAGCCTGTCCCCCACCTGTCTCACCTCCAGCAGCCTGTCCCCCACCTGTCTCACCTCCAGCAGACTGTCCCCCACCAGTGAGACCAGCAGCTGGTGTCCGTGGCGCTCTCTGATGACAGCGGCGTGTTCGGCTGCAGAGATGCAGGTGAAGTCGAACAAGGCGACGTCTGGTTGGTTGTTTTGGTTTAAGGAGAACTCCAGGGACGGCAGCTGCTGATTGGTCGAGAAGTCTGCGGCCTCGCGGGCGAAGGCCTGCAATGCATGCTGGTCCACGTTGGACCGCGAGAGAAGCTGTGCGGTGTCGGCAAAGTCCTGATGGAGGAGGATTCATTAGAGGTTAGTTCACCTTAATGATTCATTAGAGGTTAGTTCACCCTTAATGATTCATTAGGAGTTAGTTCACCTAATGAATCATTAAGAGTTAGTTCACCTTAATGATTCATTAGAGGTTAGTTCACCTTAATGATTCATTAGAGGTTAGTTCACCCTTAATGATTCATTAGAGGTTAGTTCACCTTAATGATTCATTAGAGGTTAGTTCACCTTAATGATTCATTAGGAGTTTAGTTCACCTTAATGATTCATTAGAGGTTAGTTCACCTTAATGATTCATTAGGAGTTAGTTCACCTTAATGATTCATTAGGAGTTAGTTCACCTTAATGATTCATTAGAGGTTAGTTCACCTTATGATTCATTAGAGGTTAGTTCACCTTAATGATTCATTAGGAGTTAGTTCACCTTAATGATTCATTAGGAGTTAGTTCACCTTAATGATTCATTAGAGGTTAGTTCACCTTAATGATTCATTAGAGGTTAGTTCACCTTAATGATTCATTAGGAGTTAGTTCACCTTAATGATTCATTAGAGGTTAGTTCACCTTAATGATTCATTAGAGGTTAGTTCACCTTAATGATTCATTAGGAGTTAGTTCACCTTAATGATTCATTAGAGGTTAGTTCACCTTAATGATTCATTAGGAGTTAGTTCACCTTAATGATTCATTAGAGGTTAGTTCACCTTAATGATTCATTAGGAGTTAGTTCACCTTAATGATTCATTAGGAGTTAGTTTCACCTTAATGATTCATTAGGAGTTAGTTCACCTTAATGATTCATTAGAGGTTAGTTCACCTTAATGATTCATTAGAGGTTAGTTCACCTTAATGATTCATTAGGAGTTAGTTCACCTTAATGATTCATTAGGAGTTAGTTCACCTTAATGATTCATTAGGAGCTAGTTCACCTTAATGATTCATTAGGAGTTAGTTCACCTTAATGATTCATTAGAGGTTAGTTCACCTTAATGATTCATTAGGAGTTAGTTCACCTTAATGATTCATTAGAGGTTAGTTCACCTTAATGATTCATTAGGAGTTAGTTTCACCTTAATGATTCATTAGAGGTTAGTTCACCGTAATGATTCATTAGGAGTTTAGTTCACCTTAATGATTCATTAGAGGTTAGTTCACCTTAATGATTCATTAGAGGTAGTTCACCTTAATGATTCATTAGAGGTTAGTTCACCGTAATGATTCATTAGGAGTTAGTTCACCTTAATGATTCATTAGAGGTTAGTTCACCTTAATGATTCATTAGGAGTTAGTTCACCTTAATGATTCATTAGAGTTTAGTTCACCTTAATGATTACATTAGAGGTTAGTTCACCTTAATGATTCATTAGAGGTTAGTTCACCTTAATGATTCATTAGAGGTTAGTTCACCTTAATGATTCATTAGGAGTTAGTTCACCTTAAGATTCATTAGGAGTTAGTTCACCTTAATGATTCATTAGAGGTTAGTTCACCTTAATGATTCATTAGGAGTTAGTTCACCTTAATGATTCATTAGAGGTTTGTTAGTTCACCTTAATGATTCATTAGAGGTTAGTTCACCTTAATGATTCATTAGGAGTTAGTTCACCTTAATGATTCATTAGGAGTTAGTTCACCTTAATGATTCATTAGAGGTTAGTCACCTTAATGATTCATTAGGAGTTAGTTCACCTTAATGATTCATTAGAGGTTAGTTCACCTTAATGATTCATTAGGAGTTAGTTCACCTTAATGATTCATTAGAGGGTTAGTTCACCTTAATGATTCATTAGGATTAGTTCACCTTAATGATTCATTAGGAGTTAGTTCACCTTAATGATTCATTAGAGGTTAGTTCACCTTAATGATTCATTAGAGTTAGTTCACCTTAATGATTCATTAGGAGTTAGTTCACCTTAATGATTCATTAGGAGTTAGTTCACCTTAATGATTCATTAGAGGTTAGTTCACCTTAATGATTCATTAGAGGTTAGTTCACCTTAATGATTCATTAGGAGTTAGTTCACCTTAATGATTCATTAGAGTTAGTTCACTTAATGATTCATTAGGAGTTAGTTCACCTTAATGATTCATTAGGAGTTAGTTCACCTTAATGATTCATTAGGAGTTAGTTCACCTTAATGATTCATTAGGAGTAGTTAACCTTAATGATTCATTAGAGGTTAGTTATCATTAATGATTCATTAGAGGTTAGTTCACCTTAATGATTCATTAGGAGTTAGTTCACCTTAATGATTCATTAGGAGTTAGTTCACCTTAATGATTCATTAGGGTTAGTTCACCTTAATGATTCACAGAGTGTTTCACCTTAATGATTCATTAGGGTTAGTTCACCTTAATGATTCATTAGGATTAGTTCACCTTAATGATTCATTAGGAGTTAGTTCACCTTAATGATTCATTAGAGGTTAGTTCACCTTAATGATTCATTAGAGGTTAGTTCACCGTAATGATTCATTAGGAGTTAGTTCACTTAATGATTCATTAGAGGTTAGTTCACCTTAATGATTCATTAGAGGTTAGTTCACCTTAATGATTCATTAGGAGTTAGTTCACCTTAATGATTCATTAGGAGTTAGTTCACCTTAATGATTCATTAGAGGTTAGTTCACCTTAATGATTCATTAGGAGTTAGTTCACCTTAATGATTCATTAGAGGTTAGTTCACCTTAATGATTCATTAGAGGTTAGTTCACCTTAATGATTCATTAGGAGTTAGTTCACCTTAATGATTCATTAGGAGTTAGTTCACCTTAATGATTCATTAGAGGTTAGTTCACCTTAATGATTCATTAGGAGTTAGTTCACCTTAATGATTCATTAGGAGTTAGTTCACCTTAATGATTCATTAGGAGTTAGTTCACCTTAATGATTCATTAGGAGTTAGTTCACCTTAATGATTCATTAGAGGTTAGTTCACCTTAATGATTCATTAGGAGTTAGTTCACCTTAATGATTCATTAGGAGTTAGTTCACCTTAATGATTCATTAGGAGTTAGTTCACCTTAATGATTCATTAGGAGTTAGTTCACCTTAATGATTCATTAGAGGTTAGTTCACCTTAATGATTCATTAGAGGTTAGTTCACCTTAATGATTCATTAGGAGTTAGTTCACCTTAATGATTCATTAGAGGTTAGTTCACCTTAATGATTCATTAGGAGTTAGTTCACCCTTAATGATTCATTAGGAGTTAGTTCACCTTAATGATTCATTAGAGGTTAGTTCACCTTAATGATTCATTAGAGGTTAGTTCACCTTAATGATTCATTAGGAGTTAGTTCACCTTAATGATTCATTAGGAGTTAGTTCACCTTAATGATTCATTAGGAGTTAGTTCACCTTAATGATTCATTAGAGGTTAGTTCACCTTAATGATTCATTAGAGGTTAGTTCACCTTAATGATTCATTAGGAGTTAGTTCACCTTAATGATTCATTAGAGGTTAGTTCACCTTAATGATTCATTAGAGGTTAGTTCACCTTAATGATTCATTAGGAGTTAGTTCACCTTAATGATTCATTAGAGGTTAGTTCACCTTAATGATTCATTAGGAGTTAGTTCACCTTAATGATTCATTAGGAGTTAGTTCACCTTAATGATTCATTAGGAGTTAGTTCACCTTAATGATTCATTAGAGGTTAGTTCACCTTAATGATTCATTAGGAGTTAGTTCACCTTAATGATTCATTAGAGGTTAGTTCACCTTAATGATTCATTAGGAGTTAGTTCACCTTAATGATTCATTAGAGGTTAGTTCACCTTAATGATTCATTAGGAGTTAGTTCACCTTAATGATTCATTAGAGGTTAGTTCACCTTAATGATTCATTAGGAGTTAGTTCACCTTAATGATTCATTAGGAGTTAGTTCACCTTAATGATTCATTAGGAGTTAGTTCACCTTAATGATTCATTAGGAGTTAGTTCACCTTAATGATTCATTAGAGGTTAGTTCACCTTAATGATTCATTAGGAGTTAGTTCACCTTAATGATTCATTAGAGGTTAGTTCACCTTAATGATTCATTAGGAGTTAGTTCACCTTAATGATTCATTAGGAGTTAGTTCACCTTAATGATTCATTAGAGGTTAGTTCACCTTAATGATTCATTAGAGGTTAGTTCACCGTAATGATTCATTAGGAGTTAGTTCACCTTAATGATTCATTAGAGGTTAGTTCACCTTAATGATTCATTAGAGGTTAGTTCACCTTAATGATTCATTAGAGGTTAGTTCACCGTAATGATTCATTAGGAGTTAGTTCACCTTAATGATTCATTAGAGGTTAGTTCACCTTAATGATTCATTAGGAGTTAGTTCACCTTAATGATTCATTAGAGGTTAGTTCACCTTAATGATTCATTAGAGGTTAGTTCACCTTAATGATTCATTAGAGGTTAGTTCACCTTAATGATTCATTAGGAGTTAGTTCACCTTAATGATTCATTAGAGGTTAGTTCACCTTAATGATTCATTAGAGGTTAGTTCACCTTAATGATTCATTAGAGGTTAGTTCACCTTAATGATTCATTAGGAGTTAGTTCACCTTAATGATTCATTAGGAGTTAGTTCACCTTAATGATTCATTAGAGGTTAGTTCACCTAATGATTCATTAGGAGTTAGTTCACCTTAATGATTCATTAGAGGTTAGTTCACCTTAATGATTCATTAGGAGTTAGTTCACCTTAATGATTCATTAGAGGTTAGTTCACCTTAATGATTCATTAGGAGTTAGTTCACCTTAATGATTCATTAGGAGTTAGTTCACCTTAATGATTCATTAGAGGTTAGTTCACCTTAATGATTCATTAGGAGTTAGTTCACCTTAATGATTCATTAGGAGTTAGTTCACCTTAATGATTCATTAGAGGTTAGTTCACCTTAATGATTCATTAGAGGTTAGTTCACCTTAATGATTCATTAGGAGTTAGTTCACCTTAATGAATCATTAAGGTTAGTTCACCTTAATGATTCATTAGGAGTTAGTTCACCTTAATGATTCATTAGGAGTTAGTTCACCTTAATGATTCATTAGGAGTTAGTTCACCTTAATGATTCATTAGGAGTTAGTTCACCTTAATGATTCATTAGGAGTTAGTTCACCTTAATGATTCATTAGGAGTTAGTTCACCTTAATGATTCATTAGAGGTTAGTTCACCTTAATGATTCATTAGAGGTTAGTTCACCTTAATGATTCATTAGGAGTTAGTCACCTTAATGATTCATTAGAGGTTAGTTCACCTTAATGATTCATTAGAGGTTAGTTCACCTTAATGATTCATTAGAGGTTAGTTCACCTTAATGATTCATTAGAGGTTAGTTCACCTTAATGATTCATTAGAGGTTAGTTCACCTTAATGATTCATTAGGAGTTAGTTCACCTTAATGATTCATTAGAGGTTAGTTCACCTTAATGATTCATTAGAGGTTAGTTCACCTTAATGATTCATTAGGAGTTAGTTCACCTTAATGATTCATTAGAGTTAGTTCACCTTAATGATTCATTAGAGGTTAGTTCACCTTAATGATTCATTAGAGGTTAGTTCACCTTAATGATTCATTAGGAGTTAGTTCACCTTAATGATTCATTAGGAGTTAGTTCACCTTAATGATTCATAGGAGTTAGTTCACCTTAATGATTCATTAGAGGTTAGTTCACCTTAATGATTCATTAGAGGTTAGTTCACCTTAATGATTCATTAGGAGTTAGTTCACCTTAATGATTCATTAGAGGTTAGTTCACCTTAATGATTCATTAGGAGTTAGTTCACCTTAATGATTCATTAGGAGTTAGTTCACCTTAATGATTCATTAGGAGTTAGTTCACCTTAATGATTCATTAGAGGTTAGTTCACCTTAATGATTCATTAGGAGTTAGTTCACCTTAATGATTCATTAGAGGTTAGTTCACCTTAATGATTCATTAGAGGTTAGTTCACCTTAATGATTCATTAGGAGTTAGTTCACCTTAATGATTCATTAGGAGTTAGTTCACCTAATGAATCATTAGGAGTTAGTTCACCTTAATGATTCATTAGGAGTTAGTTCACCTTAATGAT
>NW_022987953.1:0-53864 GCF_902827165.1 Trematomus bernacchii
ATACGGAGTTATGGACATAAACGTGTCAGTATAGACAGAACAATGTACATATTAATCATATTTAATTTATTAAATGTACAATAAACTAAAAACAGCAGAATCACTGCTTTAAGCAGCATATCACACTTCCAGGCAGACATACACACACCCAGGGGGGGAAGAGAACACATTGACCCAGGAATAAGGGCTCAAAACGTGGGTAAAAGTGTGTTAAAAAGTCGGGGAACATGTTTCAAATGACAGCAGACTGCTGCTTGTTTGCAGGCTGACACAGTTCACTTGTCTCACACACACACCCAGGGGGGAAAGAGAACACATTGACCCATGAATAAGTGTCTGAATCATGGGCACATTAGTGTTTAAAGTCGGGGAACTGTTTTAATTCAGGACCAGGGTGAAAAGATAACACATTTACCCATGAATAAGTGTCTGAATCATGGGCACATTAGTGTTTAAAGTCGGGTGAACTGTTTTAATTCAGGACCAGGGTGAAAAGATAACACATTTACCCCGCTAAAGTGTTCAAAACATGGGTATATTAGTGCTCAAACTCGATTAAACTGTTTTAATTGCGGAGGTTTTACGTTTTGGTTCACTCGTCTCACACACCCAGGGTGTTAACAACATTTTTTACAAATTTTATAAATTAGTCTAGAGCTCCATCTATTGTAATTTGAGTGTATTACACGTCTGTCCATGGAACGCGAGTTTTGCGCCATTTGAGTGGAGTAAACTGATATGCAGCTGGAGTAACATGTACATTGAGACGCATTGGGACATATCATCGTAACTTTCAATGTTAACCTTGTACATATGAGGCACAATATGCTTACTCAATGAGCAAAAAAAATAATTATTTAATAATAATAATATAACAATATAATATCTGAGACATCCACTATAATTTCAAAACAATTCATTACTTCATTAATTAATTGTTTTGAAATTAAAGTGGATGTGTCAGATATTATATTATTATTATTAAATAATTATTTATATATAATAAATGTCCCGTTTCTGTACTGAGAAATCTATATAGATTCGCAGCCTTTAGAAAAGACAGACTGAGAAATCAATATAGCAGACTTGTCCTCAATCATGTTCAAGCGGCAGGGTGGCGAAGACGGGTAAGCCTTGCTCCTTGCTGCGGGAGGTCCGGGTTCGAATCTCCTCTCAGACAACAATTATAATTATTATTATAATAATATATTATATATATATTATAATTTAGTTGAATTAAGAGTGCGAGTCTCTACATTTAGGTTAGTTATTATAGCTTTATTTCTTTTGTAATTATTAAATATAAAAACACAGAATTTGTGTGACTATATTAAACTGCCTCTGGCAGTGTGCATTAATTGTTTGAAATTAGTGTAGATGTCTTAGATATTATATTATTATTACAGTTATTAGCAAAAAAAATAATTATTTAATAATAATAATATAACAATATAATATCTGAGACATCCACTATAATTTCAAAACAATTCATTACTTCTGCCAGAGGTTGGTTTCGAACCCCCGACCTCCCACGCCAAGGGGTGAAACTTATCAACCAACGCCACCCTGTCACCTAAAGCTCATTGAGCATAAGTCTCCTATATAGTACAATAACGGGACATTTCCCTTTCTTTCTCCATCAAAAATGAAAAACGATCCATCAAATCACATCTACAGATCAAGACGAAGCGAATGGAAGTACTCCCGTAGACCTAGCGTGGGGAAATGTTTGCGAAAAACGTGTGTGAAATGTCCGAAAACAAACCAATGTCTGTGAATCTATAGATTTCTCAGTAGAGAAACGGGACATTTATCTGTCTTATCCACCCTCAAAATGGAGAAACGATCCATCAAATCACACCTACAGATCAAGGACGAAGCTAAAGGAAGTACTCCCGGACACCTAGCATGTGAAAATGTTGCGAAAAACGTATGTGAAGTGTCCAAAAACTGAGCTATGGCTGTGAATCTCATCCTCCTTTCTCCTCAGGTCACCAGTTTCACACACGTTTTTCGCAAACATTTCCCCACGCTTGGTCTCCGGGAGTACTTCATTCGCTTCGTCTTGATCTGTAGATGTTATTTGATGGATCATTTGTTAATTTTGAGGGTGGAAAAGACAGATAAATGTCCCGTTTCTCTACTGAGAAATCTATAGATTCACAGACATTGCTCCGTTTCGGACATTTCACACACGTTTTTCGCAAACATTCTCACATGCGAGGCATCTGGGAGTACTTCCATTCGCTTCGTCTTGATCTGTAGGTGTGATTTGATGGATCGTTTCTCCATTTTGAGGGTGGATAAGACAGATAAATGTCCCGTTCTCTACTGAGAAATCTATAGATTCACAGACATTGGTTTGTTTTCGGACATTTCACACACGTTTTTCGCAAACATTTCCCCACGCTAGGTCTACGGGAGTACTTCCATTCGCTTCGTCTTGATCTGTAGATGTGATTTGATGGATCATTTGTTCATTTTGATGGAGAAAAAGAAAGGGAAATGTCCCGTTATTGTACTATATAGGAGACTTATGCTCAATGAGCTTTAGGTGACAGGGTGGCGTTGGTTGATAAGTTTCACCCCTTGGCGTGGGAGGTCGGGGTTCGAAACCAACCTCTGGCAGTAGTAATGAATTGTTTTGAAATTATAGTGGATGTCTCAGATATTATATTGTTATATTATTATTATTAAATAATTATTTTTTTTGCTCATTGAGTAATAACTGTAATAATAATATAATATCTAAGACATCTACACTAATTTCAAAACAATTAATTCCTACTGCCAGAGGCAGTTTAATATAGTCACACAAATTCTGTGTTTTATATTTAATAATTACAAAAGAAATAAAGCTATAATAACTAACCTAAATGTAGAGACTCGCACTCTTAATTCAACTAAATTATAATATATATATAATAATAATTATAATTGTTGTCTGAGAGGAGATTCGAACCCGGACCTCCCGCAGCAAGGAGCAAGGCTTACCCATCTTCGCCACCCTGCCGCTTGAACATGTTTGAGGACAAGTCTGCTATATTGATTTCTCAGTCTGTCTTTTCTAAAGGCTGCGAATCTATATAGATTTCTCAGTACAGAAACGGGACATTTATTATTATTAAATAATTATTTATATATAATATCTGACACATCCACTTTAATTTCAAAACAATTAATTCACACTGCCAGAGGCTGGTTTTGAACCCGGACCTCCCACGCCAAGGGGCGAAACTTATCAACCAACGCCACCCTGTCGCCTAAAGCTCATTGAGCATAAGTCTCCTATATAGTACAGTAACGGGACATTTCCCTTTCTTTTTCTCCATCAAAAATGAAAATGGATCCATCAAATCACATCTACAGATCAAGACGAAGCGAATGGAAGTACTCCCAGACGCCTCGCATGTGAGAATGTTTGCGAAAAACGTGTGTGAAATGTCCGAAAACGGAGCAATGTCTGTGAATCTATAGATTTCTCAGTAGAGAAACGGGACATTTCTCTGTCTTTTCCACCCTCAAAATTAACAAATGATCCATCAAATAACATCTACAGATAAAGACAAAGCGAATGGAAGTACTCCCGGAGACCAAGCGTGGGGAAATGTTTGCGAAAAACGTGTGTGAAACTGGTGACCTGAGAGAGGATGAGATTCACAGCCATAGCTCAGTTTTTGGACACTTCACATACGTTTTTCGCAAACATTTTCACATGCTAGGTGTCCGGGAGTACTTCCTTTAGCTTCGTCTTGATCTGTAAGTGTGATTTGATGGATCGTTTCTCCATTTTGAGGGTGGATAAGACAGATAAATGTCCCGTTTCTCTACTGAGAAATCTATAGATTCACAGACATTGGTTTGTTTTCGGACATTTCACACACGTTTTTCGCAAACATTTCCCCGCTAGGTCTACGGGAGTACTTCCATTCGCTTCGTCTTGATCTGTAGATGTGATTTGATTGATCGTTTTTCATTTTTGATGGAGAAAAGAAAGGGAAATGTCCCGTTATTGTACTATATAGGAGACTTATGCTCAATGAGCTTTAGGCGACAGGGTGGCGTTGGTTGATAAGTTTCACCCCTTGGCGTGGGAGGTCGGGGTTCGAACCAACCTCTGGCAGTAGGAATTAATTGTTTTGAAATTATAGTGGATGTCTCAGATATTATATTGTTATATTATATATTAAATAATTATTTTTTTTGCTCATTGAGTAATAACTGTAATATAACAATATAATATCTGAGACATCCACTATAATTTCAAAACAATTAATTCCTACTGCCAGAGGCAGTTTAATATAGTCACACAAATTCTGTGTTTTATATTTAATAATTACAAAAGAAATAAAGCTATATAACTAATCTAAATGTAGAGACTCGCACTCTTAATTCAACTAAATTATAATATATATTAATAATTTTATTATAATAATAATTATAATTGTTGTCTGAGAGGAGATTCGAAACCCGGACCTCCCGCAGCAAGGAGCAAGGCTTACCCATCTTCGCTACCCTGCCGCTTGAACATGTTTGAGGACAAGTCTGCTATATTGATTTCTCAGTCTGTCTTTTCTAAAGGCTGCGAATCTATATAGATTTCTCAGTACAGAAACGGGACATTTATTATATATAAATAATTATTTAATATAATAATATAATATCTGACACATCCACTTTAATTTCAAAACAATTAATTCACACTGCCAGAGGCTGGTTTTGAACTCGGACCTCCCACGCCAAGGGGCGAAAATTATCAACCAACGCCACCCTGTCGCCTAAAGCTCATTGAGCATAAGTCTCCTATATAGTACAGTAACGGGACATTCCCTTTCTTTTTCTCCATCAAAAATGAAAATGGATCCATCAAATCACATCTACAGATCAAGACGAAGCGAATGGAAGTACTCCCAGACGCCTCGCATGTGAGAATGTTTGCGAAAAACGTGTGTGAAATGTCCGAAAACGGAGCAATGTCTGTGAATCTATAGATTTCTCAGTAGAGAAACGGGACATTTATCTGTCTTTTCCACCCTCAAAATTAACAAATGATCCATCAAATAACATCTACAGATAAAGACAAAGCGAATGGAAGTACTCCCGGAGACCAAGCGTGGGGAAATGTTTGCGAAAAACGTGTGTGAAACTGGTGACCTGAGGAGAAAGGAGGATGAGATTCACAGCCATAGCTCAGTTTTTTGGACACTTCACATACGTTTTTCGCAAACATTTTCACATGCTAGGTGTCCGGAGTACTTCCTTTAGCTTCGTCTTGATCTGTAGGTGTGATTTGATGGATCGTTTCTCCATTTTGAGGGTGGATAAGACAGATAAATGTCCCGTTTCTCTACTGAGAAATCTATAGATTCACAGACATTGGTTTGTTTTCGGACATTTCACACACGTTTTTCGCAAACATTTCCCCACGCTAGGTCTACGGGAGTACTTCCATTCGCTTCGTCTTGATCTGTAGATGTGATTTGATGGATCGTTTTTCATTTTTGATGGAGAAAAGAAAGGGAAATGTCCCGTTATTGTACTATATAGGAGACTTATGCTCAATGAGCTTTAGGCGACAGGGTGGCGTTGGTTGATAAGTTTCACCCCTTGGCGTGGGAGGTCGGGGTTCGAAACCAACCTCTGGCAGTAGA
The DNA here is from genome assembly GCF_902827165.1 of Trematomus bernacchii. Taxonomy (NCBI): domain Eukaryota; kingdom Metazoa; phylum Chordata; class Actinopteri; order Perciformes; family Nototheniidae; genus Trematomus; species Trematomus bernacchii. The sequence continues at coordinate 5,652 of NW_022987953.1, forward strand.
ATTAATTGTTTTGAAATTATAGTGGATGTCTCAGATATTATATTGTTATATTATTATTATTAAATAATTATTTTTTTTGCTCATTGAGTAATAACTGTAATAATAATATAATATCTAAGACATCTACACTAATTTCAAAACAATTAATGCACACTGCCAGAGGCAGTTTAATATAGTCACACAAATTCTGTGTTTTATATTTAATAATTACAAAAGAAATAAAGCTATAATAACTAATCTAAATGTAGAGACTCGCACTCTTAATTCAACTAAATTATAATATATATATAATATATTATTATAATAATAATTATAATTGTTGTCTGAGAGGAGATTCGAACCCGGACCTCCCGCAGCAAGGAGCAAGGCTTACCCATCTTTGCTACCCTGCCGCTTGAACATGTTTGAGGACAAGTCTGCTATATTGATTTCTCAGTCTGTCTTTTCTAAAGGCTGCGAATCTATATAGATTTCTCAGTACAGAAACGGGACATTTATTATATATAAATAATTATTTAATAATAATAATATAATATCTGACACATCCACTTTAATTTCAAAACAATTAATTCACACTGCCAGAGGCTGGTTTTGAACCCGGACCTCCCACGCCAAGGGGCGAAACTTATCAACCAACGCCACCCTGTCGCCTAAAGCTCATTGAGCATAAGTCTCCTATATAGTACAGTAACGGGACATTTCCCTTTCTTTTTCTCCATCAAAAATGAAAAAGGATCCATCAAATCACATCTACAGATCAAGACGAAGCGAATGGAAGTACTCCCAGACGCCTCGCATGTGAGAATGTTTGCGAAAAACGTGTGTGAAATGTCCGAAAACGGAGCAATGTCTGTGAATCTATAGATTTCTCAGTAGAGAAACGGGACATTTATCTGTCTTTTCCACCCTCAAAATTAACAAATGATCCATCAAATAACATCTACAGATCAAGACAAAGCGAATGGAAGTACTCCCGGAGACCAAGCGTGGGGAAATGTTTGCGAAAAACGTGTGTGAAACTGGTGACCTGAGGAGAAAGGAGGATGAGATTCACAGCCATAGCTCAGTTTTTGGACACTTCACATACGTTTTTCGCAAACATTTTCACATGCTAGGTGTCCGGGAGTACTTCCTTTAGCTTCGTCTTGATCTGTAAGTGTGATTTGATGGATCGTTTCTCCATTTTGAGGGTGGATAAGACAGATAAATGTCCCGTTTCTCTACTGAGAAATCTATAGATTCACAGACATTGGTTTGTTTTCGGACATTTCACACACGTTTTTCGCAAACATTTCCCCACGCTAGGTCTACGGGAGTACTTCCATTCGCTTCGTCTTGATCTGTAGATGTGATTTGATGGATCGTTTTCCATTTTTGATGGAGAAAAGAAAGGGAAATGTCCCGTTATTGTACTATATAGGAGACTTATGCTCAATGAGCTTTAGGCGACAGGGTGGCGTTGGTTGATAAGTTTCGCCCCTTGGCGTGGGAGGTCGGGGTTCAAAACCAACCTCTGGCAGTAGGAATTAATTGTTTTGAAATTATAGTGGATGTCTCAGATATTATATTGTTATATTATTATTATTAAATAATTATTTTTTTTGCTCATTGAGTAATAACTGTAATAATAATATAATATCTAAGACATCTACACTAATTTCAAAACAATTAATGCACACTGCCAGAGGCAGTTTAATATAGTCACACAAATTCTGTGTTTTATATTTAATAATTACAAAAGAAATAAAGCTATAATAACTAACCTAAATGTAGAGACTCGCACTCTTAATTCAACTAAATTATAATATATATATAATGTATTATTATAATAATAATTATAATTGTTGTCTGAGAGGAGATTCGAACCCGGACCTCCCGCAGCAAGGAGCAAGGCTTACCCATCTTTGCCACCCTGCCGCTTGAACATGTTTGAGGACAAGTCTGCTATATTGATTTCTCAGTCTGTCTTTTCTAAAGGCTGCGAATCTATATAGATTTCTCAGTACAGAAACGGGACATTTATTATATATAAATAATTATTTAATAATAATAATATAATATCTGACACATCCACTTTAATTTCAAAACAATTAATTCACACTGCCAGAGGCTGGTTTTGAACCCGGACCTCCCACGCCAAGGGGCGAAACTTATCAAACCAACGCCACCCTGTCGCCTAAAGCTCATTGAGCATAAGTCTCCTATATAGTACAGTAACGGGACATTTCCCTTTCTTTTTCTCCATCAAAAATGAAAAAGGATCCATCAAATCACATCTACAGATCAAGACGAAGCGAATGGAAGTACTCCCAGATGCCTCGCATGTGAGAATGTTTGCGAAAAACGTGTGTGAAATGTCCGAAAACGGAGCAATGTCTGTGAATCTATAGATTTCTCAGTAGAGAAACGGGACATTTATCTGTCTTTTCCACCCTCAAAATTAACAAATTATCCATCAAATAACATCTACAGATCAAGACAAAGCGAATGGAAGTACTCCCGGAGACCAAGCGTGGGGAAATGTTTGCGAAAAACGTGTGTGAAACTGGTGACCTGAGGAGAAAGGAGGATGAGATTCACAGCCATAGCTCAGTTTTTGGACACTTCACATACGTTTTTCGCAAACATTTTCACATGCTAGGTGTCCGGGAGTACTTCCTTTAGCTTTGTCTTGATCTGTAGGTGTGATTTGATGGATCGTTTCTCCATTTTGAGGGTGGATAAGACAGATAAATGTCCCGTTTCTCTACTGAGAAATCTATAGATTCACAGACATTGGTTTGTTTTCGGACATTTCACACACGTTTTTCGCAAACATTTCCCCACGCTAGGTCTACGGGAGTACTTCCATTCGCTTCGTCTTGATCTGTGGATGTGATTTGATGGATCGTTTTTCATTTTTGATGGAGAAAAGAAAGGGAAATGTCCCGTTATTGTACTATATAGGAGACTTATGCTCAATGAGCTTTAGGTGACAGGGTGGCGTTGGTTGATAAGTTTCACCCCTTGGCGTGGGAGGTCGGGGTTCGAAACCAACCTCTGGCAGTAGTAATGAATTGTTTTGAAATTATAGTGGATGTCTCAGATATTATATTGTTATATTATTATTATTAAATAATTATTTTTTTTGCTCATTGAGTAATAACTGTAATAATAATATAATATCTAAGACATCTACACTAATTTCAAAACAATTAATGCACACTGCCAGAGGCAGTTTAATATAGTCACACAAATTCTGTGTTTTATATTTAATAATTACAAAAGAAATAAAGCTATAATAACTAACCTAAATGTAGAGACTCGCACTCTTAATTCAACTAAATTATAATATATATATAATATATTATTATAAATGGGTCAGTTAATTAATGAACATTTCTGAGTTTTATTTTTCAGGCAAAATGTACTGTAGAATTGTCTTTTTCAGTCAGGATGGCTGAGCGGTCTAAGGCGCTGCGTTCAGGTCGCAGTCTCCTCTGGAGGCGTGGGTTCGAATCCCACTTCTGACAAATGGTGTTTTTCACTGTAACATTCAGTGAGACATGATCTTGGGAAAGAAATGTAAGCATATTGTTACAAGACAGCCCATGACCAAATCCAGTGTTGCAAGAGCTGTATTGGTTAAATGCTAAATGCTAAATGCTGCTGCTGACTTGGTTACTACAAAAAAAAAGACACAGAAAAACCTACAAGGATCGACAAGGTGACTCTAAATAGACCGAGAAAAACAAGTATATGCGGACTTTGTTTTTATTTAGCCCAAACCAGTTCATTTTTTTTCACCTCTATTCTGCCCGGCAACAGTCGAAAAATAGTCATATCGAGTAAAGCAACACAAAATACAAATAACCTGGGTTTGGAACAGTAACATAATATTGTTAACCTGTTCCACTCTGAGCCTGTTTTTCAGGTCTCAGGCTCGAAAATGACATTCCCAGAACAAATGACCATATCTTCCCTTCTAAAAGGGTTAAATTAATAATCTTTTCTCAAAGTAATGATAAACCTGTGAGTTGGATGTAGAAGTGTCAGAATCAATATAAATGTTTTTTATTTTAAAGAAAATTCAGATTTTACATAGTAAAAAACTGTAAATTATAGTGTCCGTCCAAAAATTATTTTTTACAGATAGTGAAAACTACCCTTGGATGATGGGTTAGTAGACTAAAAGCTTTAGGAATCCAAAGTACAACATATAATAAGTACCCTGTATCAAGATTGATGCAAAACAAGTGAAATGTGACCTTTTTAGAGAGATTTAGCCAAAAACTGGGCCATCTGGGGTCATTTGGGTGGATTTGACCTATCTCTGGCCCCCCTTGCTCGATCTGGTTGGTTGACATACCCTTGTGACCGTTAGTGCCAATAGAATCGAAGGAGGAGACTCACATAGACACACATTGTAAAGAAAAATTTTTGCCGCTTCGCGTGTGGAAAGCGAAACTAAACTGGAGGAATGTCTCCTTCTGGAGTTTGGAAACTAAAACGCAGTTGTATTGCTTATGGATTATCAGAAATAATTTCAAAGAAGGCACAGACACATAGGATGAACCTATGGATTAACTGCAGCATCGTTTTTTTATCGTTTTAATGCCATTGAAGACCACTTTTGACCAAGGTAAGCCATATTTACATGTTTAGCTTCTTGGCTCCACATGTGATGATGTACGCTTTCGTTGATAGCGTCGCGAATGTTTATCACTGAGTGTTGAGGTGGGCACCGTTAGATTCAGTGTCTCCAGGACACCAAAAAATAGTGTTTGGTTGTGCATCTAGGATAAGTAATAAGGGAGTTCTGAGTGAGTTTATGTGCCTTTGTCGGTCCCGTTTTTTCGATCGAGACTAATTCAGAGGCTGAGTGCTAGCATTGTGGGTTTTTTTTGAAAAAAAAAATTAAAAAGATCAGTTAGCTGAGTTTCTTCCCGTTACATGGATATAACACATTCATAGTTTTATTCAATATTAAGATTCCTTAGACGTTGTTTCCTGCAAATGACGCGTTTATCCGCCCGGTACCGGGGGGAAGGCGTGAAACAGGTTAATATTGTGAAAAAAAGTCATCTTTTTCAATGATTACAGTTTTTTTCAGTTGCTAACACACTAAAATGACACGTACAGCACATGGTTAAAACACACCTGTTAGCTATCCTGGTTCCAAAATCCAACATGTAAGCTGCTGAAATGTCAGTTCTCCCAGGTTCCAAAGGTTCAAACAATCCGTCATCCACATTTTTGACAGCGTTGGATTCAAAGAGGTGAGCAGAGTGGCGCAGCGGAAGCGTGCTGGGCCCATAACCCAGAGGTCGATGGATCGAAACCATCCTCTGCTAATTGTAAAAGCTTTGGGTCAGTAGGGTCCTTGTCCTTTCCATCCTTATTCAGAAGGAAACACGTTCACAAGACAAAGCATCCATTATCGAAAATGTTAAATTGCTTAACTCTTTAGTGCCAAAGTGGACACTATATTGTGTCGCAAGAAGCTTTTGCAAACATTGTTGCAATACCGAGGCTTGACAACTTTTTGGTTTCAATTAACTCCTTAGGGTATCTGGAACCTTTATGACTTATTCAAGTAGGCCAAAGAGAGAGCATATCTGTGCTACAATAAGGCACTGCTGGGATTTGAACCCAGGATCTCCTGTTTACTAGACAGGCACTTTAACCAACTAAGCCACAGCACCCTCTTAAATAGTTCTTCTTTTGAATCAAAGTAGGGGATATTCCAGTTTGCTTTACCTGTGGAATGAGATAAAACAACCCGGGGAAGTGCGAGGGGCTGTTCATTAATGGGTCAGTTAATTAATGAACATTTCTGAGTTTTATTTTTCAGGCAAAATGTACTGTAGAATTGTCTTTTTCAGTCAGGATGGCCGAGTGGTCTAAGGCACTGCGTTCAGGTCGCAGTCTCCTCTGGAGGCGTGGGTTCGAATCACACTTCTGACAAATGGTGTTTTTCACTGTAACATTCAGTGAGACATGATCTTGGGAAAGAAATGTAAGCATATTGTTACAAGACAGCCCATGACCAAATCCAGTGTTGCAAGAGCTGTATTGGTTAAATGCTAAATGCTAAATGCTGCTGCTGACTTGGTTACTACAAAAAAAAGACACAGAAAAACCTACAAGGATCTACAAGGTGACTCTAAATAGACCGAGAAAAACAAGTATATGCGGACTTTGTTTTTATTTAGCCCAAACCAGTTCATTTTTTTCACCTCTATTCTGCCCGGCAACAGTCGAAAAATAGTCATATCGAGTAAAGCAACACAACACAAATAACCTGGGTTTGGAACAGTAACATAATATTGTTAATATTGTGAAAAAAAGTCATCTTTTTCAATGATTACAGTTTTTTTCAGTTGCTAACACACTAAAATGACACGTACAGCACATGGTTAAAACACACCTGTTAGCTATCCTGGTTCCAAAATCCAACATGGAAGCTGCTGAAATGTCGGTTCTCCCAGGTTCCAAATGTTCAAACAATCCGTCATCCACATTTTTGACAGCGTTGGATTCAAAGAGGTGAGCAGAGTGGCGCAGCGGAAGCGTGCTGGGCCCATAACCCAGAGGTCGATGGATCGAAACCATCCTCTGCTAATTGTAAAAGCTTTGGGTCAGTAGGGTCCTTGTCCTTTCCATCCTTATTCAGAAGGAAACACGTTCACAAGACAAAGCATCCATTATCGAAAATGTTAAATTGCTTAACTCTTTAGTGCCAAAGTGGACACTATATTGTGTCGCAAGAAGCTTTTGCAAACATTGTTGCAATACCGAGGCTTGACAACTTTTTGGTTTCAATTAACTCCTTAGGGTATCTGGAACCTTTATGACTTATTCAAGTAGGCCAAAGAGAGAGCATATCTGTGCTACAATAAGGCACTGCTGGGATTTGAACCCAGGATCTCCTGTTTACTAGACAGGCACTTTAACCAACTAAGCCACAGCACCCTCTTAAATAGTTCTTCTTTTGAATCAAAGTAGGGGATATTCCAGTTTGCTTTACCTGTGGAATGAGATAAAACAACCCGGGGAAGTGCGAGGGGCTGTTCATTAATGGGTCAGTTAATTAATGAACATTTCTGAGTTTTATTTTTCAGGCAAAATGTACTGTAGAATTGTCTTTTTCAGTCAGGATGGCCGAGCGGTCTAAGGCACTGCGTTCAGGTCGCAGTCTCCTCTGGAGGCGTGGGTTCGAATCAAACTTCTGACAAATGGTGTTTTTCACTGTAACATTCAGTGAGACATGATCTTGGGAAAGAAATGTAAGCATATTGTTACAAGACAGCCCATGACCAAATCCAGTGTTGCAAGAGCTGTATTGGTTAAATGCTAAATGTTAAATGCTGCTGCTGACTTGGTTACTACAAAAAAAAGACACAGAAAAACCTACAAGGATCTACAAGGTGACTCTAAATAGACCGAGAAAAACAAGTATATGCGGACTTTGTTTTTATTTAGCCCAAACCAGTTCATTTTTTTCACCTCTATTCTGCCCGGCAACAGTCGAAAAATAGTCATATCGAGTAAAGCAACACAACACAAATAACCTGGGTTTGGAACAGTAACATAATATTGTTAATATTGTGAAAAAAAGTCATCTTTTTCAATGATTACAGTTTTTTTCAGTTGCTAACACACTAAAATGACATGTACAGCACATGGTTAAAACACACCTGTTAGCTATCCTGGTTCCAAAATCCAACATGGAAGCTGCTGAAATGTCGGTTCTCCCAGGTTCCAAATGTTCAAACAATCCGTCATCCACATTTTTGACAGCGTTGGATTCAAAGAGGTGAGCAGAGTGGCGCAGCGGAAGCGTGCTGGGCCCATAACCCAGAGGTCGATGGATCGAAACCATCCTCTGCTAATTGTAAAAGCTTTGGGTCAGTAGGGTCCTTGTCCTTTCCATCCTTATTCAGAAGGAAACACGTTCACAAGACAAAGCATCCATTATCGAAAATGTTAAATTGCTTAACTCTTTAGTGCCAAAGTGGACACTATATTGTGTCGCAAGAAGCTTTTGCAAACATTGTTGCAATACCAAGGCTTGACAACTTTTTGGTTTCAATTAACTCCTTAGGGTATCTGGAACCTTTATGACTTATTCAAGTAGGCCAAAGAGAGAGCATATCTGTGCTACAATAAGGCACTGCTGGGATTTGAACCCAGGATCTCCTGTTTACTAGACAGGCACTTTAACCAACTAAGCCACAGCACCCTCTTAAATAGTTCTTCTTTTGAATCAAAGTAGGGGATATTCCAGTTTGCTTTACCTGTGGAATGAGATAAAACAACCCGGGGAAGTGCGAGGGGCTGTTCATTAATGGGTCAGTTCATTAATGAACATTTCTGAGTTTTATTTTTCAGGCAAAATGTACTGTAGAATTGTCTTTTTCAGTCAGGATGGCCGAGCGGTCTAAGGCACTGCGTTCAGGTCGCAGTCTCCTCTGGAGGCGTGGGTTCGAATCAAACTTCTGACAAATGGTGTTTTTCACTGTAACATTCAGTGAGACATGATCTTGGGAAAGAAATGTAAGCATATTGTTACAAGACAGCCCATGACCAAATCCAGTGTTGCAAGAGCTGTATTGGTTAAATGCTAAATGTTAAATGCTGCTGCTGACTTGGTTACTACAAAAAAAAGACACAGAAAAACCTACAAGGATCTACAAGGTGACTCTAAATAGACCGAGAAAAACAAGTATATGCGGACTTTGTTTTTATTTAGCCCAAACCAGTTCATTTTTTTTCACCTCTATTCTGCCCGGCAACAGTCGAAAAATAGTCATATCGAGTAAAGCAACACAACACAAATAACCTGGGTTTGGAACAGTAACATAATATTGTTAATATTGTGAAAAAAAGTCATCTTTTTCAATGATTACAGTTTTTTTCAGTTGCTAACACACTAAAATGACACGTACAGCACATGGTTAAAACACACCTGTTAGCTATCCTGGTTCCAAAATCCAACATGGAAGCTGCTGAAATGTCGGTTCTCCCAGGTTCCAAATGTTCAAACAATCCGTCATCCACATTTTTGACAGCGTTGGATTCAAAGAGGTGAGCAGAGTTGCGCAGCGGAAGCGTGCTGGGCCCATAACCCAGAGGTCGATGGATCGAAACCATCCTCTGCTAATTGTAAAAGCTTTGGGTCAGTAGGGTCCTTGACCTTTCCATCCTTATTCAGAAGGAAACACGTTTACAAGACAAAGCATCCATTATCGAAAATGTTAAATTGCTTAACTCTTTAGTGCCAAAGTGGACACTATATTGTGTCGCAAGAAGCTTTTGCAAACATTGTTGCAATACCGAGGCTTGACAACTTTTTGGTTTCAATTAACTCCTTTGGGTATCTGGAACCTTTATGACTTATTCAAGTAGGCCAAAGAGAGAGCATGTCTGTGCTACAATAAGGCACTGCTGGGATTTGAACCCAGGATCTCCTGTTTAATAGACAGGCACTTTAACAAACTAAGCCACAGCAACCTCTTAAATAGTTCTTCTTTTTAATCAAAGTAGGGGATATTCCAGTTTGCTTTACCTGTGGAAGGAGGTAAAACAACCCCGGGAAGTGCATTAGTTAGCATTTTTTCGCAAAATGCTAATTCTAAGGCTTGGTATTACTGTTGTGTTTCTTTTAGCTAAAAATGGTTCATATCTTCAGTTAGCTGAGATTATTATTATTATGAGAGTGCTACACATTAATAGTTTCATAAATTTAAGAAGCCCTGAGACATTATCTAAAAAAAAAAAAAGTGGGAGGGGTCCAATGGGGGGATCGCCGGGCTTAAGAGGTTAATTAACTGACCCATTAATGAACAGCCCCTCGCACTTCCCCGGGTTGTTTTACCTCATTCCACAGGTAAAGCAAACTGGAATATCCCCTACTTTGATTAAAAGAAGAACTATTTAAGAGGTTGATGTAGCTTAGTTGGTTAAAGTGCCTGTCTAGTAAACAGGAGATCCTAGGGTTCAAATCCCAGCAGTGCCTTATTGTAGCACAGACATGCTCTCTCTTTGGCCTACTTGAATAAGTCATAAAGGTTCCAGATACCCTAAGGAGTTAATTGAAACCAAAAAGTTGTCAAGCCTCGGTATTGCAACAATGTTTGCAAAAGCTTCTTGCGACACAATATAGTGTCCACTTTGGCACTAAAGAGTTAAGCAATTTAACATTTTCGATAATGGATGCTTAGTCTTGTGAACGTGTTTCCTTCTGAATAAGGATGGAAAGGACAAGGACCCTACTGACCCAAAGCTTTTACAATTAGCAGAGGATGGTTTCGATCCATCGACCTCTGGGTTATGGGCCCAGCACGCTTCCGCTGCGCCACTCTGCTCACCTCTTTGAATCCAACGCTGTCAAAAATGTGTATGACGGATTGTTTGAACATTTGAAACCTGGGAGAACCGACATTTCAGCAGCTTCCATGTTGGATTTTGGAACCAGGATAGCTAACAGGTGTGTTTTAACCATGTGCTGTACGTGTCATTTTAGTGTGTTAGCAACTGAAAAAAACTGTAATCATTGAAAAAGATGACTTTTTTTCACAATATTAACAATATTATGTTACTGTTCCAAACCCAGGTTATTTGTGTTGTGTTGCTTTACTCGATATGACTATTTTTCGACTGTTGCCGGGCAGAATAGAGGTGAAAAAAATGAACTGGTTTGGGCTAAATAAAAACAAAGTCCGCATATACTTGTTTTTCTCGGTCTATTTAGAGTCACCTTGTCGATCCTTGTAGGTTTTTCTGTGTCTTTTTTTTGTAGTAACCAAGTCAGCAGCAGCATTTAGCATTTAGCATTTAACCAATACAGCTCTTGCAACACTGGATTTGGTCATGGGCTGTCTTGTAACTATATGCTTACATTTCTTTCCCAAGATCATGTCTCACTGAATGTTACAGTGAAAAACACCATTTGTCAGAAGTGGGATTCGAACCCACGCCTCCAGAGGAGACTGCGACCTGAACGCAGCGTCTTAGACCTCTCGGCCATCCTGACTGAAAAAGACAATTCTACAGTACATTTTGCCTGAAAAATAAAACTCAGAAATGTTCATTAATGAACTGACCCATTAATGAACAGCCCCTCGCACTTCCCCGGGTTGTTTTACCTCCTTCCACAGGTAAAGCAAACTGGAATATCCCCTACTTTGATTCAAAAGAAGAGCTATTTAAGAGGGTGCTGTGGCTTAGTTGGTTAAAGTGCCTGTCTAGTAAACAGGAGATCCTAGGTTCAAATCCCAGCAGTGCCTTATTGTAGCACAGACATGCTCTCTCTTTGGCCTACTTGAATAAGTCATAAAGGTTCCAGATACCCAAAGGAGTTAATTGAAACCAAAAAGTTGTCAAGCCTCGGTATTGCAACAATGTTTGCAAAAGCTTCTTGCGACACAATATAGTGTCCACTTTGGCACTAAAGAGTTAAGCAATTTAACATTTTCGATAATGGATGATTAGTTTTGTGAACGTGTTTCCTTCTGAATAAGGATGGAAAGGACAAGGACCCTACTGACCCAAAGCTTTTACAATTAGCAGAGGATGGTTTCGATCCATCGACCTCTGGGTTATGGGCCCAGCACGCTTCCGCTGCGCCACTCTGCTCACCTCTTTGAATCCAACGCTGTCAAAAATGTGGATGACGGATTGTTTGAACATTTGGAACCTGGGAGAACCGACATTTCAGCAGCTTCCATGTTGGATTTTGGAACCAGGATAGCTAACAGGTGTGTTTTAACCATGTGCTGTACGTGTCATTTTAGCAACCCGGTATCACGGCAAGACGTGAACATGTGACGATCTACCATGCTGGGAGACGTGAATATGTCACGGTTTCGTCCCTTCAAACGTGACAGTTACACGGTATTGTTAACATGGCCCAACCAGTGGAGAAATACCCGGAAGTGCCTAGCAAATGGTCTACCGCGCCTATTTGTCGGTTTTTATTGTCAAAATGAGATGTTTTTAATTTATTTTTTAATCATCACACTTGATTTCGCCGATTTCTTGTTTCCCTAGCTGGTCGACACCTCTTTTAGCAGAAACAAAGGCTACATTAATGTATTAAATCGATGTTAATCCATGTGTGTGGAGGTGAGGATGTGGAATTAACGGACGTGACGTTGTGTGATTGCGTTGCCAGGCAACACAATTTACAAACTCTTCAACTACAACCCTAATTATATTTTAAAACATTTTAGAAGGCCTCACGAAATACTTTAATGTAAATTCAAATGTAAATGTGAAGGGGTGTGTGTAATGTGGTGATTGACATTATTCACCCACGGATCTATTGGTTGGGGTATTGTTCCGCACGGACATTTTAGTTAAACGGACTTACTGTTGATGTGAAATCCGAAAAAAAATACGTTATACACCATAACGGTGCACAGCTGATATAAAAGGACTTGTCGTTTTTAAAGATATTACTGATTTTCTTTGAATATAAGAATGTAAATACTGAGTTGAGAGAATAGTCAGGGGATTTGGGTGATGGGAGACACATCTATGGATTCAGAATTTCAATAGCTTACTGTTAAATGACGGATATACCTTTCTGTCTGTGATGTTTTACAAATCAGATATTATAAGTAAAACATGTGAAATAATATAGCAATATCCTGTACAATTATATGAAAACATGAATAAAACTACACATCTTCAGATGTTATACATACACAAGTGTCCTACACTAATAATACAAAGTTATTATGGCTGTGTGTACCTTGTGTGCACCGCCTAGTGGTTAAAGCACGTTATTGAATTAGTTGTGTATATGATATGTCAATGATCCTTAGAAAATCTTGAAATCTTGAAAGGGATATGCAAAATAGCCATTATATACAGTCTTTAATTAACTATTAGTAGAGAATAACGAGTAATGAATATACTTTATAGGGATCTGCAGATAAATGTTTAGTCTTCTCAAGCAGCAACTATCAAATATCTCTCCTGATTGTTGGCACTTGACAATCACCTTTCCCTGAATTTTACTCAGGTGTAACTAAAGCCTGATTTAAGGGTTGTTTATATTTCACATCATTAATCAGAATCTGCAAAGTAACTAAAATAAATGTAGTGGAGTAAAAATACCAGGTTAACCTCTGAATTGTAGTGGAGTAGAATTGCTGTTTTGTTTAGTAATGGATATTGAATATGGAATAAAGGTTTTGACAAGACCTGGTGTAACAATAATCAAAAAGGACATTAAAAGAGCTCCAGATGTCAATGATCTAAACAAAACAGCACACCTGAAATGTATTACATACTTTATTAAGGGCAGTGAATTAGTTTTTTCTGTATGTTTTTCAAATCAGTGTTATACATAGACAGTGTTACATTGCTATTATTATCCTTAAAATATATATAAAACAAAACCATTTATGATCTTTTTTGTTGGGTGGTTTACTAATGACAGTTAATTCTGTTTCTGCTATTGATGGTTTCATTTTTGTGAAAAATAATAAAATAATAAAATTCAATAACGTGCTTTAACCACTTTCTATCAGCTGTGCACCGTTATGGTGTAAATACAGCCTATCTACAGTACCAATTGGATCAAATATAAAAGTCAGCCGAATTAGTATTGATACTGCAAGGAGACGTATTGTGTGAAAAGAAATGTAAGATGTTGTTTAATTGCTGATATATTTATGATCCACGTCACGTTTTCAGTTTTGGCGGCAGTGCTTCCTGTTTGTCCAGAAGTCTTCTCATCAGGGCTCTATAAATACAGAACTACGGCAGATATGTCATATTTAATGCAGCCAAACTGTGTATTACAATGCCATTATGTGATGACCTCCAAAGAGAAAAGCAAGCAAACTCGGAATAAAGTATTATTTTATTTTCTTTAAATGTTTTCGGATTTCACATCAACAGGAGTCCGGTTAACTAAAATGTCCGTGCGGAACAATACCCCCAACCCATAGATCCGTGGGTGAATAATGTCACCACATTACACACATTCCTTCACATTTACATTTTAATTTACATTAAAGTATTTCGTGAGGCTGTCTAAAATGTTTTTAAATATAATTAGGGTTGTAGTTGAAGAGTTTGTAAATTGCGTTGCCTGGCAACGCAATCGCACAACGTCACGTCCGTTAATTCCACATCCTCACCTCCACACACATGGATTAACATCGATTTAATACATTAATGTAGCCTTTGTTTCTGCTAAAAGAGGTGTCGACCAGCTAGGGAAACAAGAAAATCGGCGAAATCAAGTGTGATGATTCAAAAATAAATTAAAAACATCTCATTTTGACAATAAAAACCGACCAATAGGCGCAGTAGACCATTTGCTAGGCACTTCCGGGTATTTCTCCACTGGTTGGGCCATGTTAACAATACCGTGTAACTGTCACGTTTGAAGGGACGAAACCGTGACATATTCACGTCTCCCAGCATGGAAGATCGTCACATGTTCACGTCTTGCCGTGATACCGGGTTGCATTTTAGTGTGTTAGCAACTGAAAAAAAACTGTAATCATTGAAAAAGATGACTTTTTTTTCACAATATTAACAATATTATGTTACTGTTCCAAACCCAGGTTATTTGTGTTGTGTTGCTTTACTCGATATGACTATTTTTCGACTGTTGCCGGGCAGAATAGAGGTGAAAAAAATGAACTGGTTTGGGCTAAATAAAAACAAAGTCCGCATATACTTGTTTTTCTCGGTCTATTTAGAGTCACCTTGTCAATCCTTGTAGGTTTTTCTGTGTCTTTTTTTGCAGTAACCAAGTCAGCAGCAGCATTTAGCATTTAGCATTTAACCAATACAGCTCTTGCAACACTGGATTTGGTCATGGGCTGTCTTGTAACAATATGCTTACATTTCTTTCCCAAGATCATGTCTCACTGAATGTTACAGTGAAAAACACCATTTGTCAGAAGTGGGATTCGAACCCACGCCTCCAGAGGAGACTGCGACCTGAACGCAGCGCCTTAGACCGCTCGGCCATCCTGACTGAAAAAGTCAATTCTACAGTACATTTTGCCTGAAAAATAAAACTCAGAAATGTTCATTAATGAACTGACCCATTAATGAACAGCCCCTCGCACTTCCCCGGGTTGTTTTACCTCATTCCACAGGTAAAGCTAACTGGAATATCGCCTACTTTGATTTAAAAGAACTATTTAAGAGGTTGATGTAGCTTAGTTGGTTAAAGTGCCTGTCTAGTAAACAGGAGATCCTAGGTTCAAATCCCAGCAGTGCCTTATTGTAGCACAGACATGCTCTCTCTTTGGCCTACTTGAATAAGTCATAAAGGTTCCAGATACCCTAAGGAGTTAATTGAAACCAAAAAGTTGTCAAGCCTCGGTATTGCAACAATGTTTGCAAAAGCTTCTTGCGACACAATATAGTGTCCACTTTGGCACTAAAGAGTTAAGCAATTTAACATTTTCGATAATGGATGCTTAGTCTTGTGAACGTGTTTCCTTCTGAATAAGGATGGAAAGGACAAGGACCCTACTGACCCAAAGCTTTTACAATTAGCAGAGGATGGTTTCGATCCATCGACCTCTGGGTTATGGGCCCAGCACGCTTCCGCTGCACCACTCTGCTCACCTCTTTGAATCCAACGCTGTCAAAAATGTGGATGACGGATTGTTTGAACATTTGGAACCTGGGAGAACCGACATTTCAGCAGCTTCCATGTTGGATTTTGGAACCAGGATAGCTAACAGGTGTGTTTTAACCATGTGCTGTACGTGTCATTTTAGTGTGTTAGCAACTGAAAAAAACTGTAATCATTGAAAAAGATGACTTTTTTTCACAATATTAACAATATTATGTTACTGTTCCAAACCCAGGTTATTTGTGTTGTGTTGCTTTACTCGATATGACTATTTTCGACTGTTGCCGGGCAGAATAGAGGTGAAAAAAATGAACTGGTTTGGGCTAAATAAAAACAAAGTCCGCATATACTTGTTTTTCTCGGTCTATTTAGAGTCACCTTGTAGATCCTTGTAGGTTTTTCTGTGTCTTTTTTTGCAGTAACCAAGTCAGCAGCAGCATTTAGCATTTAGCATTTAACCAATACAGCTCTTGCAACACTGGATTTGGTCATGGGCTGTCTTGTAACAATATGCTTACATTTCTTTCCCAAGATCGTGTCTCACTGAATGTTACAGTGAAAAACACCATTTGTCAGAAGTGGGATTCGAACCCACGCCTCCAGAGGAGACTGCGACCTGAACGCAGCGCCTTAGACCGCTCGGCCATCCTGACTGAAAAAGACAATTCCACAGTACATTTTGCCTGAAAAATAAAACTCAGAAATGTTCATTAATTAACTGACCCATTAATGAACAGCCCCTCACACTTCCCCGGGTTGTTTTACCTCATTCCACAGGTAAAGCAAACTGGAATATCCCCTACTTTGATTTAAAAGAAGAACTATTTAAGAGGGTGATGTAGCTTAGTTGGTTTAAAGTGCCTGTCTAGTAAACAGGAGATCCTAGGGTTCAAATCCCAGCAGTGCCTTATTGTAGCACAGACTATGCTCTCTCTTTGGCCTACTTGAATAAGTCATAAAGGTTCCAGATACCCTAAGGAGTTAATTGAAACCAAAAAGTTGTCAAGTCTCGGTATTGCAACAATGTTTGCAAAAGCTTCTTGCGACACAATATAGTGTCCACTTTGGCACTAAAGAGTTAAGCAATTTAACATTTTCGATAATGGATGCTTTGTCTTGTAACGTGTTTCCTTCTGAATAAGGATGGAAAGGCCAAGGACCCTACTGACCCAAAGCTTTTACAATTAGCAGAGGATGGTTTCGATCCATCGACCTCTGGGTTATGGGTCCAGCACGCTTCCGCTGCGCCACTCTGCTCACCTCTTTGAATCCAACGCTCTCAAAAATGTGGATGACGGATTGTTTGAACATTTGGAACCTGGGAGAACCGACATTTCAGCAGCTTACATGTTGGATTTTGGAACCATGATAGCTAACAGGTGTGTTTTAACCATGTGCTGTACGTATCATTTTAGTGTGTTAGCAACTGAAAAAAACTGTAATCATTGAAAAGATGACTTTTTTTTCACAATATTAACAATATTATGTTACTGTTCCAAACCCAGGTTATTTGTGTTGTGTTGCTTTACTCGATATGACTATTTTTCGACTGTTGCCGGGCAGAATAGAGGTGAAAAAAATGAACTGGTTTGGGCTAAATAAAAACAAAGTCCGCATATACTTGTTTTTCTCTGTCTATTTAGAGTCACCTTGTAGATCCTTGTAGGTTTTTCTGTGTCTTTTTTTTGTAGTAACCAAGTCAGCAGCAGCATTTAGCATTTAACCAATACAGCTCTTGCAACACTGGATTTGGTCATGGGCTGTCTTGTAACAATATGCTTACATTTCTTTCCCAAGATCGTGTCTCACTGAATGTTACAGTGAAAAACACCATTTGTCAGAAGTGGGATTCGAACCCACGCCTCCAGAGGAGACTGCGACCTGAACGCAGCGCCTTAGACCGCTCGGCCATCCTGACTGAAAAAGACAATTCTCCAGTACATTTTGCCTGAAAAATAAAACTCAGAAATGTTCATTAATGAACTGACCCATTAATGAACAGTCCCCTCCCACTTCCCGGGTTGTTTTACCTCATTCCACAGGTAAAGCTAACTGGAATATCCCCTACTTTGATTTAAAAGAAGAACTATTTAAGAGGTTGATGTAGCTTAGTTGGTTAAAGTGCCTGTCTAGTAAACAGGAGATCCTAGGTTCAAATCCCAGCAGTGCCTTATTGTAGCACAGACATGCTCTCTCTTTGGCCTACTTGAATAAGTCATAAAGGTTCCAGATACCCTAAGGAGTTAATTGAAACCAAAAAGTTGTCAAGCCTCTGTATTGCAACAATGTTTGCAAAAGCTTCTTGCGACACAATATAGTGTCCACTTTGGCACTAAAGAGTTAAGCAATTTAACATTTTCGATAATGGATGCTTAGTCTTGTGAACGTGTTTCCTTCTGAATAAGGATGGAAAGGACAAGGACCCTACTGACCCAAAGCTTCTACAATTAGCAGAGGATGGTTTCGATCCATCGACCTCTGGGTTATGGGCCCAGCACGCTTCCGCTGCGCCACTCTGCTCACCTCTTTGAATCCAACGCTGTCAAAAATGTGGATGACGGATTGTTTTGAACATTTGGAACCTGGGAGAAACCGACATTTCAGCAGCTTCCATGTTGGATTTTGGAACCAGGATAGCTAACAGGTGTGTTTTAACCATGTGCTGTACGTGTCATTTTAGTGTGTTAGCAACTGAAAAAAACTGTAATCATTGAAAAAGATGACTTTTTTTCACAATATTAACAATATTATGTTACTGTTCCAAACCCAGGTTATTTGTGTTCTGTTGCTTTACTCGATATGACTATTTTTCGACTGTTGCCGGGCAGAATAGAGGTGAAAAAAAATGAACTGAAGTTACCTACTGTAACTCCAGCTTCTATGAGTATTGGCGTAGCCCTCTAAGGCTATCGCTATTGGGTAATCCCCCTGCGCACCCGCGCAACACTGAAAACACTTGTAGTCCACGCCCGCCCGCAAGGTGGGCCCCACCCACGGGCTCCCTTCCGGTATAAATAGGAAGGGGACCCGACAACCTGCTCCCACACAAAAACTTTTTCTTCAGCTATTCGTGGAGCCAGTGGGGCCCAGAACTTAGAGGGCTACGCCAATACTCATAGAAGCTGGAGTTACAGTAGGTAACTTCAGTTCTATTTCGTATATGGCTTCGCCCTCTAAGGCTATCGCTATTGGGTTAAGGGCGAAGCAAGATGTAGTCTGCGCCCCACTGGGTTGCCCCGGTACAAGAAGCACAAACACACCTGCTCAGATAATAACCCATGCGAATGGCGCATCACAGTCCCTGGAATATATCATAACATGAATATTTACCATGAGAGGACGAAGGCTGGGAATAATACATACCCGTCCGCTGTGAGAAAGTAGAGACGAAAGTCACACTTTGCCCAGTGACAGAAAGGAGGGGAATAGCAGCTCTCTGGGTGCAGACAGGCAGAAGAGCGCACAGCTGGGTCCCCAACATCACACACTCTGACAAGACATTCCGTACGAAATGTGTCAGGGGAAAAAAAGGGGGACGTCCCTCTCGTAAGAGGGAAACACAGGCCATTCTCCATGTGCCGAGGCAGGAGAAAGGCGCACAGCTGGATCCCTGACGTCACTCACTCTGACAGGACACTCAGCACAGGGTGTGTCAAAGAGGAATGGGACACATCCCTCAAATAAAATTGAATAAATGAACAGGGAGAAGACCAGGATGCAGCAATGCAAATGTCTTCCACTGACATTCCTCCGTGCAAAGCCGTGGAGGAGGAAATTCCTCTGGTGGAATGCGCATTAATGTTCTCCGGAGGATCCATCCCAGAGGAGACATATGCCTGTGATACAGCCTCACACAGCCAGTGTGACAGCCGCTGTGCAGACAGAGGCTGCCCGATCGAGCGCTCTCTGTAGTGCACAAACAGGCGCTGAGAACGGCGCAAGGCAGCTGTGCGTGCTACATAGCAGGACAGCGCGCGCACAGGACAGAGGAGATGAGACGTGGCTTCTTCCTCCGACCTGTGAGGAGGGGGAAAGAAGCCATCCAGGGTGATCACCCTCGACCTAAAAGAGCTTGTGATGACTTTTGGCATAAAAGCTGGGTTAGGGCGTAAAACAGCTGAACTGCCATCTCCTTGGATCCGGAGGCATGACGGAGCCACAGAGAGAGCAGACAAATCACTCACCCTCTTTGCTGATGTTAGAGCCAAAAGTAGTACTACTTTGGCTGATAACATCTTAAGGGGAACCTGATCTAAAGGTTCAAATGGGGCTTTGCTTAGTGCGCGTAACACCAAAGCCAAATCCCACTGAGGCGCTAGTGCGTGTGACACAGGTCTGAGTCTCCGTACTCCTCGCAGAAAACGTTTCATCAGGGGGTGACTAAACACCGTCCCGACCCCGAAACCCACATGACAAGATGATATGGCAGCAGCATACACCTTGATTGTGTTGAAAGCCAAATTCCTGTCCAACAACAGCTGGAGGAATGACAGCACGTGAGGCAGGGGGCACGTAATGGGGTCCAGGCTTTTCTCTACACACCAACGCTGGAACGCTGTCCACTTGGCTGTGTAGGTCGCTCTGGTAGACGCGGCCCTGGCTCCCTGAATGGTCCGGATAACATCTTGAGAGAGGCCCAGCCCCTCTAAGTGTTCCCGTTCAGGGGCCATGCCCATAAGTGCTGGCCTATCACAGGGTGACTGTTGATCGCTCCCTCCACCTGCGAGAGAGCGTCCCCGCGCCACAGAATTTCCCACGGTCTGCCTGACAGCGTACGCTGTAGGCATGGAAACCAGGAAGCGCCCGTGCGCTCCGGGGCAATTAGGATCACTGACAGTCGCTCCTCCTGCACTCGGTCCAGGAACCGAGGGATCAGCGGGACTGGTGGGAAGGCGTACAACAGTCCCCCTGGCGAGGACCTCCTCTGGACATGAGGCCTGCCCCTCTGTTCAGCTCGCCGGGAACATACATTGCTCTGATGGAGAGCAAGTGTGCGCGCGCCCAGATCAACAGCGGCCTGGCTGTGTTCAAAAGCTGCGCTGAGCGTACTCCGCCCTGGCGATTGATGTAAGCTGCCGCGGCTTTGTTGTCTGTGCGAATCAACACATGCTGATTCCGTAGCAACGGGGCAAAATACTGGATTACTCTCCGTACGGAGAGCAATTCCAGCACGTTTATGTGGAGGGACATGTGAGCCGGCCACTGTCCCCCCACTGCCTGTGACATACACGTTCCTCCCCACCCTGAGAGAGATGCGTCTGTGAACACCGAGATGTGTGACGTAACTCTGCCCAGGGGCACACAGGACGTGGGGACTTTTCCAATAGGTTAAGTCTGAACCCACGGAAGGAGGGATGGCCACCATGCGCCTCTTCTGTCGCACGGGGTCGATGCGCAGGCGAATAAACCACCTCTGGAGTCTCCTCATGTGAAGGAGACCCAGGGGAATCACCACGTGACCAGCTGCCATCATGCCAAGCAGCTGCATTACGGAGAGAGCTGTCACCACGCTGCAGGGTGTGACGCGTCGGAGAAGAGCTGTCAGTGCCTCCACTCTCTGCTGTGAGAGTCGCGCTCTCATGCGGGCTGAGTTCAATTCCAGACCTAGGTAAATAATACTCTGGGAGGGAAGAGGGCAGCTCTTCTTCCAATTTATGATGAAACCCAGCTTTGACAGATGTGATACAAGCTGTACCGTCTGTAAAGCAACTTCCTCTCTGGATCGAGCTAGCAATAGCAAGTCGTCCAGGTAAAACAGCACTCTCATCCCTCCTCTGTGAAGCGGCTGCAGCGCCGTCTCTACACATTTCGAAAAAGTGCGAGGAGCCAGGGAATAACCGAACGGCAGACGGTTGTACTGGTACGGTATTCCCTGGAATGAGAAACGCAGGTATTTCCTGTGTTTTGGGATGATGGCTACGTGGAAGTAAGCATCCTTCAGGTCTATCGATGTGAACCAGTCCCCCTGGTGAACACACTCCAGCACCTGTCTGATCGTCAGCATGTGAAAAGGCCTTTTCATTATGACCTTGTTGAAAACTGACAGATCGAGGATGGGTCTCATCCCCCCTGTCTTTTTCGGGACAAGAAAATAACGGGAGTAATACCCCTGATTTTCTTCCCCTTGAGGAACCCTGGAAATAGCCTCTTTCAACAGGAGTTCCCGCAGCTCTGTCTGGAGCGCAAGACACTGTTCTTGGGATGACAGGAGTGTTTCCTGTATCCCATTGAACTGTGGGGGGGGGGAGGCGAACTGCAGGGTGTACCCTCTGCTGATCAGCCTGCTCATCCATCTGTCCATCAGACACACGCGCTGCCACTCTGAGAAATTCTCTGAGAGCGGGCGCACATGGTCGAGATGTGTTGTGGTCGTTTTGGCAACGAGCCACGTCAGAGCCCTTGCCGCCGCTGCCTGTGAGGCAACCCAAGGTGGGCCTGACGCGAAAGGGCTGTGAGGGAGCCTCCACACGTTGCGTTTCACTCTGGCTCTCATCATGAGGCGTGTACACGCTCAGGGGATGAATGGAGACAGTGTTAACCACATGAGGCGTTATAACGGCGCTCATGGGTTTATTATGACCGTGTGTAGGAGACGTATCTCGGATAGAGGAATGCCGCGAACTCTGCGGTTTATTAACCGATAGGTTAAAACCAGCAGGTTTCTGCAGCGAGCCCTGCTGCCTACTAATCAACAGATTGATGGCAGCTGGCTTAGTTGGCGAACTCTGCAGTTTATTAATCGATAGATTAAAAAGTGCAGGTTTTCGCAACGAACCCTGCTGGCTACTAACCGATAGGTTATAGGCAGCTGGTTTACACAGAGTGGAGGATATGTGAGAAACACTTGATGATACTGATGACTCAGACAAAAAGTTGAAAAATGAACCCATTTTATTAGTCTCACTATCCCCCCCAACACGTCAAAGGCGGCTCTGTTTTTTTGGAGGCTCACGTGGAGCGGAAACAGAGCGGGAGTGCCCCCCTCCCCGTTGGCTCACCGCCGAGAGACCCCTCCGTCTCTGGGGTGGCGGGGGAGCGGAGACGCGGGGCGGAGCCCCTGCCGCCGCCGACGGGCGCTGACGCCGCGGTTGCGGTTGGTATCTCTCCGCCTGCCGCCGTGGCCACCCCTCCCTGGTTGGACGCTGCGGCTGCTGCGGCCGCTGCGGCTGCTGCGGGTGTTGGTGCCGCCCAGCAGGCTGGAGCCAGCTGACGTGCTGGCGGATGTCGTCTGCCTGTTCCGCAGCCGCCTTCATGGATTCCACCATGGCGTGGAACTGGGGTCCGAACAGCCCGTCCGGGCTGATTGGAGCATCCAGCAGCACTTTTCTGGCCGTTTCCGTAACGGACGCCTGCTGCAGCCAGAGGTGGCGCTGGATTTGCGTCACCCACGCGGCGATTCTGGCCTGGGAGACAGCAACAGACGCACACAGTGTGAGCGCCGTGCTGGCAGCCTTGGCGATCTCTTCCGCTTCGTCAGCGGCCAAGGTGGTGGACCGCTCCACCAGCGTCACCACCGAATTGGACAGCAGCGCGATGTTGTTTGCCACCGCCGACGCCTGAAAGGCACACTGGTGCACCCGGTCGGCCTGGCGGGCAACATACTGGTCCCTGGGGGAGGCCAACGTAGGGCGCCGTCCGGCGATCATGTTGGCCTGCCTTACCCCAAAAAACGCCGTCAGGCCCGGCTCCAGCGAAGGGGTGGCTGGGAATCCCTCGTCTGTAAAACCCTCCACCTTGGTGAGGGGAACAAACGTGGACACCGGGGCCTTGAGAGTCCTCGGGTTCGCCGCCGCCCCCTCCTGGTACCTCCTGATGGCGGGAAAGCGTGGCCAGATCGGGTCACTCCTGACCGTCTGCACCCGCGAAAAAACTCCGGCCATGTCGTCCGGAGCACTCCTCTCCTGAGCTGGGGGAACGGGGAGACCTCTGCAGGCGGCCGCCTTGCAGATGATCCCCGGCAGTTCCAGCAGGATGCCACCTATCGCCGGCAGCGCCGTGGTGGCGGAGAGGGGACCGCGTGCTCGGCCAAGTCGACACCCTGCTCCGACTCTGTCTCCCCCGTCCGGGGGAGAGGAGAGAGGGGAGAACCATACGGTGAACCGTGGAGGGAGATGGGGTAGGAGTCGTCCGACTCCTGCCCGGCACTCGGCTCCAGGGGCACGTTTCGGCTCCAGGAGGACGAATCGTCATCCTCGGTCGCAGCAGCGAGAGCGTCCGCTCTACGCTTCCTGTCGGCCGAGGGGAGATAGGCACAGTGCTGGCATGCGATCTGCTGGCTGAGAGCCGCGTACGCGTGCTCTGGCCCCAGACAGAATTCGCATTCAGTGTGCCGATCATAACAAAAAATATATCCGTTTCCACATGAGGGACAATCTCTTACACAATCGTTGCTCATGGTTTCTCGGATATACGTCTCAGTGCTTCAGTAACTCGGGGTGCTGAAGAAAAAGAGGGAGCAGGTTGTCGGGTCCCCTTCCTATTGATACCGGAAGGGAGCCCGTGGGTGGGGCCCACCTTGCGGGCGGGCGTGAACTACAAGTGTTTTCAGTGCTGCGCGGGTGCGCAGGGGGATTACCCAATAGCGATAGCCTTAGAGGGCGAAGCCATATACGAAATAGAACTGGTTTGGGCTAAATAAAAACAAAGTCCGCATATACTTGTTTTTCTCGGTCTATTTAGAGTCACCTTGTAGATCCTTGTAGGTTTTTCTGTGTCTTTTTTTTGTAGTAACCAAGTCAGCAGCAGCATTTAGCATTTAACCAATACAGCTCTTGCAACACTGGATTTGGTCATGGGCTGTCTTGTAACAATATGCTTACATTTCTTTCCCAAGATCATGTCTCACTGAATGTTACAGTGAAAAACACCATTTGTCAGAAGTGGGATTCGAACCCACGCCTCCAGAGGAGACTGCGACCTGAACGCAGCGCCTTAGACCGCTCGGCCATCCTGACTGAAAAAGACAATTCTACAGTACATTTTGCCTGAAAAATAAAACTCAGAAATGTTCATTAATTAACTGACCCATTAATGAACAGCCCCTCGCACTTCCCCGGGTTGTTTTACCTCATTCCACAGGTAAAGCAAACTGGAATATCCCCTACTTTGATTCAAAAGAAGAACTATTTAAGAGGGTGCTGTGGCTTAGTTGGTTAAAGTGCCTGTCTAGTAAACAGGAGATCCTGGGTTCAAATCCCAGCAGTGCCTTATTGTAGCACAGATATGCTCTCTCTTTGGCCTACTTGAATAAGTCATAAAGGTTCCAGATACCCTAAGGAGTTAATTGAAACCAAAAAGTTGTCAAGTCTCGGTATTGCAACAATGTTTGCAAAAGCTTCTTGCGACACAATATAGTGTCCACTTTGGCACTAAAGAGTTAAGCAATTTAACATTTTCGATAATGGATGCTTTGTCTTGTAAACGTGTTTCCTTCTGAATAAGGATGGAAAGGACAAGGACCCTACTGACCCAAAGCTTTTACAATTAGCAGAGGATGGTTTCGATCCATCGACCTCTGGGTTATGGGCCCAGCACTCTTCCGCTGCGCCACTCTGCTCACCTCTTTGAATCCAACGCTGTCAAAAATGTGGATGACGGATTGTTTGAACATTTGGAACCTGGGAGAACCGACATTTCAGCAGCTTACATGTTGGATTTTGGAACCATGATAGCTAACAGGTGTGTTTTAACCATGTGCTGTACGTATCATTTTAGTGTGTTAGCAACTGAAAAAAACTGTAATCATTGAAAAAGATGACTTTTTTTCACAATATTAACAATATTATGTTACTGTTCCAAACCCAGGTTATTTGTGTTGTGTTGCTTTACTCGATATGACTATTTTTCGACTGTTGCCGGGCAGAATAGAGGTGAAAAAAAATGAACTGGTTTGGGCTAAATAAAAACAAAGTCCGCATATACTTGTTTTTCTCGGTCTATTTAGAGTCACCTTGTAGATCCTTGTAGGTTTTTCTGTGTCTTTTTTTTGTAGTAACCAAGTCAGCAGCAGCATTTAGCATTTAACCAATACAGCTCTTGCAACACTGGATTTAGTCATGGGCTGTCTTGTAACAATATGCTTACATTTCTTTCCCAAGATCATGTCTCACTGAATGTTACAGTGAAAAACACCATTTGTCAGAAGTGGGATTCAAACCCACGCCTCCAGAGGAGACTGCGACCTGAACGCAGCGCCTTAGACCGCTCGGCCATCCTGACTGAAAAAGACAATTCTACAGTACATTTTGCCTGAAAAATAAAACTCAGAAATGTTCATTAATTAACTGACCCATTAATGAACAGCCCCTCGCACTTCCCCGGGTTGTTTTACCTCATTCCACAGGTAAAGCAAACTGGAATATCCCCTACTTTGATTCAAAAGAAGAACTATTTAAGAGGGTGCTGTGGCTTAGTTGGTTAAAGTGCCTGTCTAGTAAACAGGAGATCCTGGGTTCAAATCCCAGCAGTGCCTTATTGTAGCACAGATATGCTCTCTCTTTGGCCTACTTGAATAAGTCATAAAGGTTCCAGATACCCTAAGGAGTTAATTGAAACCAAAAAGTTGTCAAGCCTCGGTATTGCAACAATGTTTGCAAAAGCTTCTTGCGACACAATATAGTGTCCACTTTGGCACTAAAGAGTTAAGCAATTTAACATTTTCGATAATGGATGCTTTGTCTTGTAAACGTGTTTCCTTCTGAATAAGGATGGAAAGGACAAGGACCCTACTGACCCAAAGCTTTTACAATTAGCAGAGGATGGTTTCGATCCATCGACCTCTGGGTTATGGGCCCAGCACTCTTCCGCTGCGCCACTCTGCTCACCTCTTTGAATCCAACGCTGTCAAAAATGTGGATGACGGATTGTTTGAACATTTGGAACCTGGGAGAACCGACATTTCAGCAGCTTACATGTTGGATTTTGGAACCATGATAGCTAACAGGTGTGTTTTAACCATGTGCTGTACGTATCATTTTAGTGTGTTAGCAACTGAAAAAAACTGTAATCATTGAAAAAGATGACTTTTTTTCACAATATTAACAATATTATGTTACTGTTCCAAACCCAGGTTATTTGTGTTGTGTTGCTTTACTCGATATGACTATTTTTTCGACTGTTGCCGGGCAGAATAGAGGTGAAAAAAAATGAACTGGTTTGGGCTAAATAAAAACAAAGTCCGCATATACTTGTTTTTCTCGGTCTATTTAGAGTCACCTTGTAGATCCTTGTAGGTTTTTCTGTGTCTTTTTTTTGTAGTAACCAAGTCAGCAGCAGCATTTAGCATTTAGCATTTAACCAATACAGCTCTTGCAACACTGGATTTAGTCATGGGCTGTCTTGTAACAATATGCTTACATTTCTTTCCCAAGATCATGTCTCACTGAATGTTACAGTGAAAAACACCATTTGTCAGAAGTGGGATTCAAACCCACGCCTCCAGAGGAGACTGCGACCTGAACGCAGCGCCTTAGACCGCTCAGCCATCCTGACTGAAAAAGACAATTCTACAGTACATTTTGCCTGAAAAATAAAACTCAGAAATGTTCATTAATTAACTGACCCATTAATGAACAGCCCCTCGCACTTCCCCGGGTTGTTTTACCTCATTCCACAGGTAAAGCAAACTGGAATATCCCCTACTTTGATTCAAAAGAAGAACTATTTAAGAGGGTGCTGTGGCTTAGTTGGTTAAAGTGCCTGTCTAGTAAACAGGAGATCCTGGGTTCAAATCCCAGCAGTGCCTTATTGTAGCACAGATATGCTCTCTCTTTGGCCTACTTGAATAAGTCATAAAGGTTCCAGATACCCTAAGGAGTTAATTGAAACCAAAAAGTTGTCAAGCCTCGGTATTGCAACAATGTTTGCAAAAGCTTCTTGCGACACAATATAGATAGATAGATAGATAGATCGTACTTTATTGATCCCAAATTGGGAAATTGTTTTTGTTACAGCAGCATAAAAGGCATTTTACAATAAAACAAAATATACAAGAATAGAAATAGAATAAAATAAAATATAAAATAAAATATAAAATATACATGTCAAAATACAAAATAGAAAATATACATACAGATATTATATATATATATATATATATATATATACAAATATATATATATTCAAAATATATGGAATTATGGAGTATTAAATATGAAACAGATTATGTGTGAGTAAAATGTACAAGGTGGTTTTATTTCTAGAGAAACTATGGAGCAGAGAGTTCTCTTCCAGCCAGAGGTGATTTGTTGTACAGTGTTATTGCAGTGGGCAGGAATGTTTTCCAGTATCTGTCCTTGTGACAGGGGAGCTGCAGCAGTCTGTTGGAGAAGGAGCTCCGTTGACTGTCCAGCTGCAGGTGGAGAGGATGGGTGGGGTTATCCATGATGGACAACAGCCTGTTCAGTGTCCTCCTCTCCACCACAGCTTCAAAGGGTTCCAGCTTGATGCCGATGACTGACCCAGCTTTCCTGATCAGTTTATTGATCCTGCAGGTGTCACCGGCTCTGATGCTGCCCCCCCAGCAGACCGCAGCAAAGAAGAGTGCACTAGCCACAACAGACTGATAGAAGATCTCCAGCATCTTACTGCATACGTTGAAGGATCTCAGCTTCCTCAGAAAATAGAGTCTGCTCATCCCCTTCTTGTACACAGCGTCAGTGTTGATCCTCCAGTTCAGCCCATTGTCTAAGTGCACTCCCAGGTACTTGTAGACCTCCACAACTGCCACATCCTCTCCCAGAATGCACAGGGGCAGAGGAGGAGATGTCCTCTTCCTCCTGAAATCAATGACCATCTCTCTGGTCTTGGCCACATTCAAAAGCAGATGATTTCTTCCAGTCCACTCAACAAAATCACCCACCAGCGCTCTGTACTCCTCCTCCCGTCCATCCCTTATACACCCTACCACTGCAGAGTCATCCGAAAACTTCTGCAGGTGGCATGACTCTGAGTTGTATAGAAAGTCAGAGGTGTATAAGGTGAACAGGAAAGGAGACAGCACAGTCCCCTGTGGGGCTCCAATACTACCAACCACCACATCAGACAGCACACTGCCCAGCCGGACGTACTGTGGTCTGTCCGTGAGGTAGTTGGTAATCCAGGAGATGGTGGACGAGTTTACCCTCATAGCCTGCAGCTTGTCACTCAGTAGCCGAGGCTGGATCGTGTTGAATGCACTGGAGAAATCAAAAAAGGTGATTCTCACAGTGCAACCCGATCCATTCAGGTATGAGTGAGCACGCTGCAGCAGGTAAATAATGGCATCGTCCACCCCCAGGTGAGGCTGGTAGGCAAATTGCAGAGGGTCAAGGAATGATCTCACCTGCGGTCTGAGATGGGCCAAGACCAGTCTCTCAAGCACCTTCATCACATGAGATGTGAGTGCTACAGGGCGATAGTCATTGAGCCCAGAAGGAGTTGTCTTTTTAGGGACCGGAACAACGCATGATGTCTTCCACAGCACCGGGATGGTCTCCAAGTGCAGGCTCAGGTTGAATATATACTGGAGAACAGGAGCCAGCTGGCGTGCACAGGTCCTCAGGACCCTGGGGCTGATACCATCAGGGCCAGCAGCCTTGCCTTGGTGGAGTTTTTCCATCTGACTCTGGACCTGTCCTGTGCTCACAGTGAAGCGGGGGGGGGGGGCTTGATGGAAGGGGGGATAGAGGGGGGGGGGGTCTGAGGCAAGATGAGCAGAGGGGGGGGGGGGGGTCAGCGGCAATGTGAGCAGAGGGGGGGTGCAGAAGCCAGGCTGGGTGGTGGAGGAGAGGTGTGAAGTGTAGGTGGTGAGCAGAGGGGGGATGTTGACGCCAGGCTGAGAGGAGGAGGTGAGGTGAGAAGAGGAAGTGGAGGAGACAGCAGCGGGCGGAGAGCTAAACCTATTGAAGAAGGTGTTCAGCTCGTTGGCCCTCTCCAGGGTGCCCACAGTCAGTCTGTCTCTCCCTTTGAAGCCAGTGATAGCCTTCATCCCAGCCCAGACATCCCTGCTATTGTTCAGCTGGAGCTTAGTCTCCAGCTTCTTCCTGTACGAATCTCTGCCCCTCCTCAAATTGTCTCTCAGTTGATGCTGGACACTCTTCAGCATTGATTTGTCCCCAGACTTATAAGCTTCCTTTTTCTTATTTAAAAGAGTTTTCAGGTCACTAGTAATCCAGGGTTTATTATTGGGGAAACAGTTGACAGTTTTAGCCGGTAATATTGTTTGTTCACAGAAGTTGATGTATTCTGTGATGCAGTCAGTCATATTATTGATGTCCTCTCCATGTGGCACACAAAGCACGTCCCAGTCAGTGGTCTCGAAGCAGTCCTGTAGAGCCTCATTAGCCCCTGGAGTCCATTTCCTCACAGTCCTGGTGGATACAGGCTGCCTCTGCACCAGTGGGACATATTTAGGAGCCAAAAAGACGAGGTTGTGGTCAGATCTGCCCAGGGGGGGGAGGGCAGTGGCACAATATGCATTCTTGGTATTAGCATATAGAAGATCCAGAGTATTATTTCCCCTGGTGGGGCATTTCACATACTGAGTGAATGTAGGCAGAGATTTGTCCAGTTTTGCACGGTTAAAATCCCCAGTTATTGTTATGAATGCATTTGGGTGAAGAGTTTGGAGTTTGGCTACAGAAGAGTGAATGACGTCACCAGCCACCTCCGCGTCCGCGTTCGGTGGAATATAGACAGCAACTACGATGACAGAATAAAGTTCTCTAGGTAGATAAAATGGACGTAATCCCACAGCTAGCAGTTCAATGTCCGGGCTACAGAAACGCTCCTTCACAGTAACATGTCCAGGATTACACCATCGTTCGTTCACATACAGTGCAATCCCTCCTCCTTTCTTTTTACCGCTCAGAATAACGTCCCTGTCCGCCCGAACACTCGTGAAGCCGGGGAGAGCCGTGTTATTATCCGGGATGAGCGAGTGCAACCAAGTCTCGGTAAAACACATGATGCTACACTCACGGTATTCCCACTGCGTCTTCGTCAGCACGCGGAGCTCGTCCATCTTATTCCCCAAAGACCTCACGTTCCCCATTATGATGGCCGGTACACAGGGTTTGTACCTCATCTTCTTCTTCATCCTCAGCTTGGCCCCAGCTCTGCAGCCCCGCTTGAGCCTCCGAAGCTCCTCCGGGATGTCATGCCTGGCTCCGGGCAGCAGCACGGGTCGGCACAGCGCAATCAGCTGCTCACGCGTGTAAACAATGCCATCACTCCTCTGAGCATGGCTCTCCGACACAAAAAGTGAAAAAAGTAGCAGAAGAATGACCAGAAAACGTTCGAAGTAAAACGTGGCCATAGTTCGCTGCAAAACAAAATAAATATCCAAAGAAAAAAGTACAACTAAGAGAATAAAAGTAAACAAAAAGACAAAGAACAATAAAACACCGGGAGCTGCATGCAACAGGCAGCCACCAGCACGGCGCCTTACTTCAATTTGTGTCCACTTTGGCACTAAAGAGTTAAGCAATTTAACATTTTCGATAATGGATGCTTTGTCTTGTAAACGTGTTTCCTTCTGAATAAGGATGGAAAGGACAAGGACCCTACTGACCCAAAGCTTTTACAATTAGCAGAGGATGGTTTCGATCCATCGACCTCTGGGTTATGGGCCCAGCACTCTTCCGCTGCGCCACTCTGCTCACCTCTTTGAATCCAACGCTGTCAAAAATGTGGATGACGGATTGTTTGAACATTTGGAACCTGGGAGAACCGACATTTCAGCAGCTTACATGTTGGATTTTGGAACCATGATAGCTAACAGGTGTGTTTTAACCATGTGCTGTACGTATCATTTTAGTGTGTTAGCAACTGAAAAAAACTGTAATCATTGAAAAAGATGACTTTTTTTCACAATATTAACAATATTATGTTACTGTTCCAAACCCAGGTTATTTGTGTTGTGTTGCTTTACTCGATATGACTATTTTTCGACTGTTGCCGGGCAGAATAGAGGTGAAAAAAAATGAACTGGTTTGGGCTAAATAAAAACAAAGTCCGCATATACTTGTTTTTCTCGGTCTATTTAGAGTCACCTTGTAGATCCTTGTAGGTTTTTCTGTGTCTTTTTTTTGTAGTAACCAAGTCAGCAGCAGCATTTAGCATTTAACCAATACAGCTCTTGCAACACTGGATTTGGTCATGGGCTGTCTTGTAACAATATGCTCACATTTCTTTCCCAAGATCATGTCTCACTGAATGTTACAGTGAAAAACACCGTTTGTCAGAAGTGGGATTCGAACCCACGCCTCCAGAGGAGACTGCGACCTGAACGCAGCGCCTTAGACCGTTCGGCCATCCTGACTTAATAAGGCAATTCTACAGTACATTTTGCCTGAAAAATAAAACTCAGAAATGTTCATTAATGAACTGACCCATTAATGAACAGCCCCTCGCACTTCCCGGGGTTGTTTTACCTCCTTCCGCAGGTAAAGCAAACTGGAATATCCCCTACTTTGATTCAAAAGAAGAACTATTTAAGAGGGTGCTGTGGCTTAGTTTGTTAAAGTGCCTGTCTAGTAAACAGGAGATCCTGGGTTCAAATCCCAGCAGTGCCTTATTGTAGCACAGACATGCTCTCTCTTTGGCCTACTTGAATAAGTCATAAAGGTTCCAGATACCCAAAGGAGTTAATTGAAACCAAAAAGTTGTCAAGCCTCGGTATTGCAACAATGTTTGCAAAAGCTTCTTGCGACACAATATAGTGTCCACTTTGGCACTAAAGAGTTAAGCACTTTAACATTTTCGATAATGGATGCTTAGTCTTGTGAATGTGTTTCCTTCTGAATAAGGATGGAAAGGACAAGGACCCTACTGACCCAAAGCTTTTACAATTAGCAGAGGATAGTTTCGATACATCCACCTCTGGGTTATGGGCCCAGCACACTTCCGCTGCGCCACTCTGCTCACCTCTTTGAATCCAACGCTGTCAAAAATGTGGATGACGGATTGTTTGAACATTTGGAACCTGGGAGAACCGACATTTCAGCAGCTTACATGTTGGATTTTGGAACCAGGATAGCTAACAGGTGTGTTTTAACCATGTGCTGTACGTGTCATTTTAGTGTGTTAGCAACTGAAAAAAACTGTAATCATTGTAAAAGATGACTTTTTTTCACAATATTAACAATATTATGTTACTGTTCCAAACCCAGGTTATTTGTGTTGTGTTGCTTTACTCGATATGACTATTTTTCGACTGTTGCCGGGCAGAATAGAGGTGAAAAAAAATGAACTGGTTTGGGCTAAATAAAAACAAAGTCCGCATATACTTGTTTTTCTCGGTCTATTTAGAGTCACCTTGTCGATCCTTGTAGGTTTTTCTGTGTCTTTTTTTTGTAGTAACCAAGTCAGCAGCAGCATTTAGCATTTAGCATTTAACCAATACAGCTCTTGCAACACTGGATTTGGTCATGGGCTGTCTTGTAACAATATGCTCACATTTCTTTCCCAAGATCATGTCTCACTGAATATTACAGTGAAAAACACCGTTTGTCAGAAGTGGGATTCGAACCCACGCCTCCAGAGGAGACTGCGACCTGAACGCAGCGCCTTAGACCGCTCGGCCATCCTGACTTAAAAAGGCAATTCTCCAGTACATTTTGCCTGAAAAATAAAACTCAGAAATGTTCATTAATGAACTGACCCATCAATGAACAGCCCCTCGCACTTCCCGGGGTTGTTTTACCTCCTTCCACAGGTAAAGCAAACTGGAATATCCCCTACTTTGATTCAAAAGAAGAACTATTTAAGAGGGTGCTTTGGCTTAGTTTGTTAAAGTGCATGTCTAGTAAACAGGAGATCCTGGGTTCAAATCCCAGCAGTGCCTTATTGTAGCACAGACATGCTCTCTCTTTGGCCTACTTGAATAAGTCATAAAGGTTCCAGATACCCAAAGGAGTTAATTGAAACCAAAAAGTTGTCAAGCCTCGGTATTGCAACAATGTTTGCAAAAGCTTCTTGCGACACAATATAGTGTCCACTTTGGCACTAAAGAGTTAAGCACTTTAACATTTTCGATAATGGATGCTTAGTCTTGTGAATGTGTTTCCTTCTGAATAAGGATGGAAAGGACAAGGACCCTACTGACCCAAAGCTTTTACAATTAGCAGAGGATGGTTTCGATCCATCGACCTCTGGGTTATGGGTCCAGCACGCTTCCGCTGCGACACTCTGCTCACCTCTTTGAATCCAACGCTGTCAAAAATGTGGATGACGGATTGTTTGAACATTTGGAACCTGGGAGAACCGACATTTCAGCAGCTTACATGTTGGATTTTGGAACCAGGATAGCTAACAGGTGTGTTTTAACCATGTGCTGTACGTGTCATTTTAGTGTGTTAGCAACTGAAAACAACTGTAATCATTGTAAAAGATGACTTTTTTTCACAATATTAACAATATTATGTTACTGTTCCAAACCCAGGTTATTTGTATTTTGTGTTGCTTTACTCGATATGACTATTTTTCGACTGTTTCCGGGCAGAATAGAGGTGAAAAAAAATGAACTGGTTTGGGCTAAATAAAAACAAAGTCCGCATATACTTGTTTTTCTCGGTCTATTTACAGATGGAGCCTCTTATTTTGGACCCCAGCATACAGCTTCCTGCCGACTGCCAGCCAGTTGCCAGCCAGTTGCCTGCCAAAGACCAGTATTCAGGAAAGTTAGGCCCTCCCACTATTCTCCAATTTCAGGGTTTAACCAGGAGATGGCGCTATATGTTAAATAACTAAGACTTAGTTTTTCACAATAGAAAATGCAGATATTATATAAAAAACTAAAGTTAAAATCTTGTTTTTAATGCCCCAAGAGCAATAACATCTTGTCACAAGCTTTTTGGAAGAAAAAGACTGACTCAAGAGACCTGTAGTTGACTAATTACAGGCCTCAATAAAGTTCTGCCATTGGTTGTGAAAAACAACGGTGGACATAGTGGAAAGTGAAATTGACATTGTCGAATTTAATAAAAATACAAAATAATGTATCTGTGTACGTGTTTTACTATGTGATCTGCACTTATAAGACAGAAGGAATGACGTAAGGAATGACGTATGATGTAAGGAATGACGTATGATGTAAGGAATGACGTATGATGCGCCGGTGAAGATGGCCGCATCGTCTTCGTGCTCCTCTCCAACTTTGCCCATTTTCGTATTTTGTACATATTTCTTTTACTTTTGCCGTTTTACTTTTAACATGGTTCGCAACATGCTAGCCGACCGCACCTACTCTGCCATACAATATAGCAGAGAGGAACTTCTCCAATTGCGAAACTTCGTGGACAATATTAACCCTCCGACAGACAATGGAGATTCACCATGGCTACCTGTTGCTGTTCTACCTGAGAGACGCAAGAAGAGGACAAAGCGCGGATGCCGGGCCGGGCTGCTGGTCAGACTAAGAAAACGTGAGAATCGGCCCCCTCTTCCGAGTATTCTTCTGGCTAATGTTCAATCCATTGAAAATAAGCTAGATGAACTCAGAAGCCGGATTGCTTTTCAACGGGACATTAAGAACTGTAACGTGTTAATTCTCACTGAGACTTGGCTCAACCCCGCTATCCCGGACTCCGCTATTGTCCCTGACGGATTCTCTATTTTTCGTCAGGACCGGACTGCAAACTCGGGGAAAAGTAAGGGAGGCGGTGTGTGTGTAATGACTAACAACAAC
This sequence comes from Trematomus bernacchii, assembly GCF_902827165.1. Classification (NCBI taxonomy): domain Eukaryota; kingdom Metazoa; phylum Chordata; class Actinopteri; order Perciformes; family Nototheniidae; genus Trematomus; species Trematomus bernacchii. Next base: position 40,919 of record NW_022987953.1, read on the forward strand.
TGGTGCTCAGATGTGAAGATTATTTCATCGGACTGTTCCGCACAGCTAGAGCACCTCATGATCTCATGTCGGGCCTTCCATCTGCCGAGGGAATTCACATCTGTTGTGATAACAGCAGTGTATATCCCGCCGCAGCCACTCGCCGACAACAACACGGCACTCGATCAGCTGTTTGGGTTTATTGATAAAACCGAGACTTCACGGCCAGATGCGGCGTTCGTTGTGGCCGGAGATTTCAACACCGCCAACATGAAGAAGGTTTTGCCAAAATATTACCAACACATCAACTTCCCGACGCGCGGGGGAAACATACTGGACCATGTTTATTCCCCTTTCCGGAATGGATATAAGGCTCTCCCTCGCCCTCCCTTCGGCAAATCAGACCATATCTCACTACTGTTGTTGCCTGCTTACAAGCAGAAACTTAAAAGGGACAGACCGATAACAAGGACAGTACAACGATGGAGCGAGGAGTCAGATTCAGCACTGCAGGATTGCTTTGCATCCACGGATTGGAGTGTGTTTGAGGACAATAACATCAACACACACACGGACACTGTCATCTGCTACATTGGGAAATGCATCGATGACGTGGTACCGAAGGTTTCTGTACGGACATTCCCAAATCAAAAGCCCTGGGTAAACGGTGAGGTGCGCGGCAAACTGAAAGCGCGCACTCTCGCGCACACAGCGGGAGATTTGGAGGAGTACAGGAAGTCTAGGTATGATCTCCGGAGAGCAATAAAAAATGCAAAGAGACAGTACAAAGAGAAGGTGGAATCTGACTTCAAAGGCTGTAACACTAGGAATATGTGGGCGGGACTAAGGACAATGACTGACTACAAAGGAGCAGCGGGGGGTGCTGCGGGAGTGTCTGCGTGCGCATCTCTCCCAGATGAGCTAAACAGTTTTTTTGCACGCTTTGAGAGCAGCCAGGCTGTGGAGGTACAGAGGGACCAGGAGCTACACTGCCCTTTTGTTTTAAATAGGGCAGATGTGTGTAAATCCTTTAAAAGGGTTAACCCACACAAGGCTCCTGGACCTGATGGCATCCCTGGCCGTGTTCTCAGGGTGTGTGCAGTTCAGCTGGCAGAGGTGTTCACAGACATCTTCAACAGGTCCCTGCTGCAGTCTGTAGTCCCCACATGTCTTAAACACTCCACCATCATTCCTGTCCCCAAAAAGACAATCATCACCTGCCCCAACGACTACCGCCCAGTAGCACTCACCTCCATCATAATGAAGTGCTTTGAGCGGTTAGTCAAATTATTCATCACCTCCTCCCTCCCTGAATCTCTGGACCCCCTGCAGTTTGCCTACAGAGCAAACAGGTCCACAGACAACGCCATAGCCCTCACCCTCCACACTGCCCTCTCACACCTGGACCCGAAGAACAGGAACACATATGTGAGAATGCTGTTCATTGACTACAGTTCAGCATTCAACACCATTGTGCCCTCCAAGCTGGCCATCAAGCTCAGAGACCTCGGGCTCAACAGCGCCCTCTGCGACTGGATCCTGAACTTCCTGACGGGCAGACCCCAGGCAGTGCGGGTGGGAAACATCACATCCTCCACCCTGATTCTTAACACCGGTGCCCCTCAAGGCTGCGTGCTCAGCCCTCTCCTCTACTCCCTGTTCACCCACGACTGCGTGGCCACACACAGCTCCAACACCATCGTGAAGTTTGCTGATGACACGACCGTCATCGGCCAGATCACAGACGATGACGAGACGGCATACAGAGAGGAGGTCGAAAACCTGACATCTTGGTGCCAGGAGAACAACCTCCATCTCAACATCAGCAAAACAAAGGAGCTGATTGTGGATTACAGGAAGCAGCAGGGAGAGGGACACGCCCCCATCGCCATCAATGGGACTACGGTGGAGAGAGTCAAAAGCTTCAGGTTCCTTGGGGTCCACATCACTGAGGACCTGACATGGTCTCTTCACACCACCACCATCACCAAGAAAGCTCGACAGCGGCTCTTCTTCCTCCGCAGGCTGAGGAGGTTCAAAATGGATTCCAGGATACTCTGCAACTTCTACAGGTGCACGATAGAGAGTATCCTCACTGGCAGCATGACGGCCTGGTACGGCAGCTGCACCGACCTCGATCGTAAGGCTTTACAGAGGGTGGTGAAAACTGCACAGCACATCACCAGGACGGAGCTGCCATCCATGGAGGACCTTTACTCCCAGCGGCTCAGGAAGAAATCACTACGGATTATCAAAGACCCCCATCACCCCAGCCACAAACTGTTCTTTCTGTTGCCGTCTGGCAGACGTTACCGCAGCATCCGGGCAAGGACAAGAAGATTCGGAGACAGTTTCTTCCCGCGGGCAGTGAGACTGTTAAACAATTGAACTGTTGAAACAACATCAAACATTCAACTGCTACTCAGTAGTATGTATCTAATACCTAATATATATATATCATTCCAATAACTTGTATATAGACTCATACTGCACTATTCCACATCATAACTTTATTTCATTTTTATAACTATTATTATTTTTGTATTGCTCTTGCTCTTATTGTTATTATGTTATGTTATTATGTTGCATTGTTGGAGAAGCCTGTGACATAAGATTTTCAACTGCATAATTACTCTGTAGCTATGTCAGATTGACAATAAAGAACCTTGAACCTTGAACCTTATCAAACATCTAATTAAGGCGAGACACCCCAGGTGAATAGGGTATTTTTAACTTAAAGATATCAGCTAAATATTTCTCCAGTTAATTACTTACAATAAGGCAATTGTTTTTTGTATTACAAGTTTTCTGAAATAGCATGTTTAAATATCCAAATGAACTATTATCTCATGAAATATGCGCATATTTTAACACATTTCAGGAACCGAAATCTGAACTTTGGATAAAGCCAGGATCAAAATTATTGTTTCATTTTGTAGTCATATTAGTATCTAAGGCTTTTACAGAAGGGATTTTGGATATCTCTTTGTATCACTCCATAAATCAGAAAATACTGTCAACAGCCCTAAAATATCAATTTTCACCATGTTTTTAGGTATAAAATGTTATATAATTCAGGCTATGATTTATATATGACCAAACCCTTCTGTAAAAGCCTTCATAATATTGATAGGAATATAACTGGAAGGTTTGGTGTATGTAACTGCTGAGTGATTCTACAATTTAGGGTACATTCCATGTCCATTGATGTCCATTGATGATAATTATAATTATTCTAACTATTTTCTTCAAAAATATCATATTTTGCCTATTATTGGAAAGCATGTTATAATATCACACAAACATTATGTGCATCCTATGCTTTATTTAGCTTGAAATGTGTCATGATGTTCTTAAATTGTCAGTTTTTGCTATGTCCGTTTTTCAGTTGAGGGTGTCTTGGATTCAAAATAATGAATAAAAACCATTAAAGTAAATTTTAAAAATGATTCATTTATTTCAAAAGTCTAAATACTAAAGAATAATAACATATTTTTAATTGATTTCCCCCTTTAAATAATTTAAATATCTTAATATATGAATGTCCGCAAAAGTTCTGTCAACTATGTTACTAACAGAACTTCCCCCTTTAACTCAAAAATGGTTTGTCCCAATACCATGTCACCAGCATCACATGATGCCATGTTCCTCTTTGGCAGACATTTTGAACACACTGTGGTGATTGTCCTCTACATTTTTACAATATTTTATGTATAATAGCACATGGTCAATTAATATACTCATTGACAATCAACAATGTTACGTACATTGTTATGGTTTACAATTGTTTAATGATTTTAATTCAATTATATGTGCAAATGTGATGTTAACCTGTTCAAGAAAATGACATGTGGTCATCCAGGCAAGGCCTACCATTGAAATGATGGGTCAAAATAGGGAAATTGTCAACTAGGTTACCTGTCAACTGAGTTACCCAGTACTGTAATAACTGTAGTAACTTAGTTGACAGGTAACCTAGTTGACAATTTGTATGACATGTAGACGTCATTACACATCATTATCAATGGAATTTTGCACTTCTGCCTTGAAATTAACATAGTGCTGATGGTTAATAATGTGTCCAGTCAACTATGTTATTTGCGTCAAATGTTTGACTTTCATTGTCAACTATGTTGCACCTCATTTTTTAAAATTTAAAATATCTAAAATAGTGCTTCTGATATCCTTTATAGTATAATGTATATCTACACAGGTTGGAGTTTTACATGACATCTCTTAAAACTATCAAAATGACCTGTATGGTAGTTTTATAATACAAAATATCCCTAAACTTAATGACAGTGCTGAACATATCACATGAAAAAACAAAACTTTAATACAATTATTTTTTAAACTTTAAAAAATCTTTGGATATATGGTAGAATAGACTCAAGAGCCTTTCAAATTTGATTTTACTTGAAGTGCAGGACTTAATCAAATGATTGTAATGACATCAAGTTTGTCCGTAACATAGTTGACAAACTGAGTAGTGAAAACATCCTTTCCCTTAAAATAAAAAAATAAATAAAAATGTTTAAGCTTTGCAACTAGTGGATATGTTACACTGAGGAATATACTAACTTGAACCACTGATTGTTCTATTGAGAAAGAACACTTTCTTTGTACTGTTTTGTTGATGTGAAATGCACCCTAAATTATAGAATCAGTCTGCTACTGAAGTGGACATTTCGAACTCAGAGTAGGAGAAAAAACTCATTTTGAGAAAACGACCTTTAAAGATTGCAGGGTGACGCTAGCTAAACCCTCCTGTTATCTGGATGATAGCTTGCGCATCGACGCACTCCGTGAAGGTATTTCATGTTCGGGGTCATTTGTTTTTTGTATAACCTTGCTTTGTGCAAGTGACAATTGTTGTCGTCTTCTCTGTGAACGTTTTTTTCTCCGTTATTTTGCCATTTTCAGATTTAAATTTCGAGCGGAAAGCTAACCAGGAAGTAATAATTACTTAAGCGGAGAACGGAGAAAGTAAACGTTACAGCAGGCATAACAACAGCCGGTGTTTATTTTATTATAATATATATCATTTGTTTTAAAGCTCAATATATAGTTTTATTATAATATATAGTCGTTATTCATTTGTTATAAAGCTCAATAAGGAAGATTGAACTTTAAACTTTCACACACGTTGACCGGCGAAAAACTCTGCCCGGTTCACCGACCCCCCTCTGAGTGAATACCCAAGATATCTTGGTTTGATTTGGAGAAGGCTTTTAAAGTATACTAACTCTAACTCTATTGTATACTAACTCTTCCCGTCAAGAATATGAATAGAACTTAGATAGACCACTTTACATTTCTGCGAATGAATAGCTTAGCTACTTGGCACTAAGAGTACAGATATGTCTACCCTTTCTTTTCAGAGTGTAATATCTGCATTTTCTCTTTTGGTTTGAATAGGAGAAGGGCTTTTAATGCCTATTGTATACAAACTGTGTGATTTATATTGCTTTTCAAATGCATATAAGCCCCCCATTCAATAGCACTTATTAGATCACTTTACAGATCAGGTTGGACCAGCCCTGTCAGGTTGGACCAGCCCTGTCGCTACTCTCTGCATTTCCTACTGCAGATAAAAAAAAAGCTACAAATATGTATTTCTTAATAAACTAAATAGTATTCTGTAGATAAATGTAGATAGTAGATAGTATTCTGTAGATAAATGTAAACGTAAATAAATGTAAACGTTCACCATCCCCCACCCGCCCACTGTTTGTTGCTTTTTGACATGTAAATGGTAACTACCCCCCTCTGAGTGAATACCTGTTGTACCTGTCCGGGGCTAAGCCCATAGGCTCTCTCCCCCCTCCCCCGTCGCACCTTCTAACAGAACCCCCCCCCCCCCCCCCCCCATATCTGGATTTGGCCCACAGACCTAGAGAGTAGCAAAATACAGTGAGTCCTAAACACAAGTAGTCAGGGTTCATTTATAACGCTTATTTTGATTTATTTTTCTCAAATGATGCTGTATGTTTCACTTTCTGAAAGCGTTAGAATCGCACATGAAAAATATTGAAAGCTGCCAGCTGCCCTCGGCCATGTCTTTGGCGGTGATCCAAGCTTCGGTACCACAGTGGATAAAGTTAGTAATACATTTATAGGCTACTGATCAAATGTCAATACATTACATAAGTCTTATTCTCATTCATACTTAATTTATTTCTTCTTCTGTCAGTATGAACACAAAAAACTAACCGGTATTACATTTCATTCTAAAGTTTACGGTCTAAAAAGGTATTTAAAACAGATAATTTGTCGTTGCTTTTGGCATAAGCAGTCAGAGGAAACATAACGTTCTCAGTAAGATTCACGAGTGTCTAACTCTCTCCCCCCTCCCCCTTTTGAACTTTTCGTGAAGATGGCCTTATTCATTTTTAATACAACTGAGATGTTGGGAATCTATTTATAGACAATTTATTGTGGCTCAGGTTAAGATTCCTCAAGTGAGAATCTCTCTAGTGATTACCTTGATGCCAAGGAAGTGCTCAGTGTATGTCTTATGACCATTTAAATAGTTAATGTGTTGTCTTGTGTTGACCTGCAACCGCATCTTTACACCTCCATGTTCACATTTCCCTTACCTAGAGCAGGGGGGTGTCAAACTCAATTTCATCGCGGGCCACATCAGCATTAAGGTTGCACTCAAAGGGCCGGTTGTAACTTTAAGACTATATATAAATAATGTTTTATATAACATTATTGCCTCTGCATTGGATTATTATCGGATAAAGTAATAACTTAATAATTAACTATGTCTGAGAGCAGAAGTTTAGGGCAAATCATTTCAAATAATTGCAAGTCTCTTCAGTGCGCATGTCACAAGATGCATTATGGACATTGTGCCTTATTCTCATTCATACTTAATTTATTTCTTCTTCTGTCAGTATGAACACAAAAAACTAACCGGTATTACATTTCATTCTAAAGTTTACGGACAAACTACAGACTGCTGGAGAAGAGATATCACAGGGGGGGGGGGGTTGGGACACACACATTCCGATGGCCAATTCGTTTTAAACAAAGAGTAGGCTATACTCAACATAGTGGGGTGGGGGCTGGTGAACGGTATGGTCAATGTTTGTAAACACTGTGACATTTTAACTTTATTTGATCATTTCAGTTAAAAACTAACGTTCATATTTCATATTACTGTTTTGCCTGGCTGGACCTGTAATTTACAGGAAAGGAGTGCACGCTACTAAAGAGACACGCTACCATGGAAACAAACAATGGTGTTGCTGTATTGAAGTCCGAGTGGAAACAGTCATATTTGGAGCGTTATGTTAGAATGAAACAGCGAGGTCGTGACTCACAAAAAAAAAGTGTTACAAATCGAGAGCCGGCTGCTGTTCGTTACGGCAACCCAACTAGGACACTTGACACAGTGGCTTTTGGCAAAGCACACAAAAGAAAACAAAAAAAACCGAGAGAGATGAGTTATTGTTATTACAACGTGACATCTCGCACATGCGCATAACAACATGGTGATGTTTTGTAAATGATTACATGTCTTATTTAGCACAGACTATGATCCTATCCGTGACATATGGATGTTAACAAAGATCCGCTATACATTAGTACCAGATATACTGTACACGGACATTTTAGTGAACCAGACCAGCTGTTTCCGCCGGGTCTTCGCTTCCCGGGCATCACGTTGTTTACAAGTGTGTTCAGATGCTAAATAAAAGTTTAGCTTGTACTTTTGATACCCCGCCTCTCGGCACCACAACATCCAGTTTACTGTATTTCACATGAGCGATGTCGAACATTGAAAAGTCCTTATAAAATCTCTGTTATTAGATCAGTACTTTTCTTATATGACTATTATTGACTTGAACACTGAGAATGTATTTATTAACTTCAGACATTTGAAATATTTGAAATCAGATGAAAACAAACTAACGGACCCTGCCGTGTTATCTATGATTACTATACATTCATAATTTCAGCCGGAGGTAGGTGGTAGGCGTTGCGGAGGAGCAGATTGCGAGTGAGGAGCCTGTTCTAAACGAACTATTCCAGCTGTTATAAAGCATTAAATAAAAAGTAAGCAAGGAATACAGAATGTTTCGTTACGTAACTTTGTTGAGAATGTGGCCATGTACATGTAATACATGGGATCATTTGCAGCGACTTGGTCATTGTGGGGAAAAATAACACCCATCCTGATCGTTTCAATGAAGTTGAATACAGAATATTCATATTTGTCAGTGATTTCATGTCAATTCGGCGAACATAAACATCAATGATGATGATTAAATTAGGATTAAAAATCGGGAGAGCCGGCTCGTTCGTTTTTTCCGACTAAACAACATTATTAACAACAAAGAAGTTGATTTCACATGACTCCAGTGTGGAACCCCACTGCACCCCCTGGTGGATCAATGATCCATTGCAGCTGGCTTCACAATAATTAAATGTATTTATCATGGGGGCGGTATCAAGTCTGACTGGGGGCCGGCCGGCCATCACGGAACGTGCACGAACCGATCACGACCCTCGCACTTTAAACTGTCCAAAATAAGACGCTTCATCTGTAGAGTCACCTTGTCGATCCTTGTAGGTTTTTCTGTGTCTTTTTTTTGTAGTAACCAAGTCAGCAGCAGCATTTAGCATTTAGCATTTAACCAATACAGCTCTTGCAACACTGGATTTGGTCATGGGCTGTCTTGTAACAAATATGCTTACATTTCTTTCCCAAGATCATGTCTCACTGAATGTTACAGTGAAAAACACCATTTGTCAGAAGTGGGATTCGAACCCACGCCTCCAGAGGAGACTGCAACCTGAACGCAGCGCCTTAGACCGCTCGGCCATCCTGACTGAAAAAGACAATTCTACAGTACATTTTGCCTGAAAAATAAAACTCAGAAATGTTCATTAATGAACTGACCCCTCGCACTTCCCCGGGTTGTTTTACCTCCTTCCACAGGTAAAGCAAACTGGAATATCCCCTACTTTGATTCAAAAGAAGAGCTAATTAAAAGGGCGCTGTGGCTTAGTCGGTTAAAGTGCCTGTCTAGTAAACAGGAGATCTTGGGTTCAAATCCCAGCAGTGCCTTATTGTAGCACAAATATGCTCTCTCTTTGGCCTACTTGAATAAGTCATAAAGGTTCCAGATACCCTAAGGAGTTAATTGAAACCAAAAAGTTGTCAAGCCTCGGTATTGCAACAATGTTTGCAAAAGCTTCTTGCGACACAATATAGTGTCCACTTTGGCACTAAAGAGTTAAGCAATTTAACATTTTCGATAATGGATGCTTTGTCTTGTAAACGTGTTTCCTTCTGAATAAGGATGGAAAGGACAAGGACCCTACTGACCCAAAGCTTTTACAATTAGCAGAGGATGGTTTCGATCCATCGACCTCTGGGTTATGGGCCCAGCACGCTTCCGCTGCGCCACTCTGCTCACCTCTTTGAATTCAATGCTGTCAAAAATGTGGATGACGGATTGTTTGAACATTTGGAACCTGGGAGAACCGACATTTCAGCAGCTTACATGTTGGATTTTGGAACCAGGATAGCTAACAGGTGTGTTTTAACCATGTGCTGTACGTGTCATTTTAGTGTGTTAGCAACTGAAAAAAACTGTAATCATTGAAAAAGATGACTTTTTTTCACAATATTAACAATATTATGTTACTGTTCCAAACCCAGGTTATTTGTGTTGTGTTGCTTTACTCGATATGACTATTTTTCGACTGTTGCCGGGCAGAATAGAGGTGAAAAAAAATGAACTGGTTTGGGCTAAATAAAAACAAAGTCCGCATATACTTGTTTTTCTCCGTCTATTTAGAGTCACCTTGTAGATCCTTGTAGGTTTTTCTGTGTCTTTTTTTTGTAGTAACCAAGTCAGCAGCAGCATTTAGCATTCAGCATTTAACCAATACAGCTCTTGCAACACTGGATTTGGTCTTGGGCTGTCTTGTAACAAATATGCTTACATTTCTTTCCCAAGATCATGTCTCACTGAATGTTACAGTGAAAAACACCATTTGTCAGAAGTGGGATTGTAACCCACGCCTCCAGAGGAGACTGCAACCTGAACGCAGCGCCTTAGACCGCTCGGCCATCCTGACTGAAAAAGACAATTCTACAGTACATTTTGCCTGAAAAATAAAACTCAGAAATGTTCATTAATGAACTGACCCCTCGCACTTCCCCGGGTTGTTTTACCTCCTTCCACAGGTAAAGCAAACTGGAATATCCCCTACTTTGATTCAAAAGAAGAGTTATTTAAAAGGGCGCTGTGGCTTAGTCGGTTAAAGTGCCTGTCTAGTAAACAGGAGATCTTGGGTTCAAATCCCAGCAGTGCCTTATTGTAGCACAAATATGCTCTCTCTTTGGCCTACTTGAATAAGTCATAAAGGTTCCAGATACCCTAAGGAGTTAATTGAAACCAAAAAGTTGTCAAGCCTCGGTATTGCAACAATGTTTGCAAAAGCTTCTTGCGACACAATATAGTGTCCACTTTGGCACTAAAGAGTTAAGCAATTTAACATTTTCGATAATGGATGCTTTGTCTTGTAAACGTGTTTCCTTCTGAATAAGGATGGAAAGGACAAGGACCCTACTGACCCAAAGCTTTTACAATTAGCAGAGGATGGTTTCGATCCATCGACCTCTGGGTTATGGGCCCAGCACGCTTCCGCTGCGCCACTCTGCTCACCTCTTTGAATTCAACGCTGTCAAAAATGTGGATGACGGATTGTTTGAACATTTGGAACCTGGGAGAACCGACATTTCAGCAGCTTACATGTTGGATTTTGGAACCAGGATAGCTAACAGGTGTGTTTTAACCATGTGCTGTACGTGTCATTTTAGTGTGTTAGCAACTGAAAACAACTGTAATCATTGAAAAAGATGACTTTTTTTCACAATATTAACAATATTATGTTACTGTTCCAAACCCAGGTTATTTGTGTTGTGTTGCTTTACTCGATATGACTATTTTTCGACTGTTGCCGGGCAGAATAGAGGTGAAAAAAAATGAACTGGTTTGGGCTAAATAAAAACAAAGTCCGCATATACTTGTTTTTCTCCGTCTATTTAGAGTCACCTTGTAGATCCTTGTAGGTTTTTCTGTGTCTTTTTTTTGTAGTAACCAAGTCAGCAGCAGCATTTAGCATTCAGCATTTAACCAATACAGCTCTTGCAACACTGGATTTGGTCTTGGGCTGTCTTGTAACAAATATGCTTACATTTCTTTCCCAAGATCATGTCTCACTGAATGTTACAGTGAAAAACACCATTTGTCAGAAGTGGGATTGTAACCCACGCCTCCAGAGGAGACTGCAACCTGAACGCAGCGCCTTAGACCGCTCGGCCATCCTGACTGAAAAAGGCAATTCTCCAGTACATTTTGACTGAAAAATAAAACTCAGAAATGTTCATTAATGAACTGACCCATTAATGAACAGCCCCTCGCACTTCCCCGGGTTGTTTTACCTCCTTCCACAGGTAAAGCAAACTGGAATATCCCCTAATTTGATTCAAAAGAAGAACTATTTAAGAGGGTGCTGTGGCTTAGTTTGTTAAAGTGCCTGTCTAGTTAACAGGAGATCCTGGGTTCAAATCCCAGCAGTGCCTTATTGTAGCACAGATATGCTCTCTCTTTGGCCTACTTGAATAAGTCATAAAGGTTCCAGATACCCAAAGGAGTTAATTGAAACCAAAAAGTTGTCAAGCCTCGGTATTGCAACAATGTTTGCAAAAGCTTCTTGCGACACAATTTCGTGTCCACTTTGGCACTAAAGAGTTAAGCAATTTAACATTTTCGATAATGGATGCTTAGTCTTGTGAACGTGTTTCCTTCTGAATAAGGATGGAAAAGACAAGGACCCTACTGACCCAAAGCTTTTACAATTAGCAGAGGATGGTTTCGATCCATCGACCTCTGGGTTATGGGCCCAGCACGCTTCCGCTGCGCCACTCTGCTCACCTCTTTGAATCCAACGCTGTCAAAAATGTGGATGACGGATTGTTTGAACATTTGGAACCTGGGAGAACCGACATTTCAGCAGCTTACATGTTGGATTTTGGAACCAGGATAGCTAACAGGTGTGTTTTAACCATGTGCTGTACGTGTCATTTTAGTGTGTTAGCAACTGAAAAAATCTGTAATCATTGAAAAAGATGACTTTTTTTCACAATATTAACAATATTATGTTACTGTTCCAAACCCAGGTTACTTGTGTTGTGTTGCTTTACTCGATATGACTATTTTTCGACTGTTGCCGGGCAGAATAGAGGTGAAAAAAAATGAACTGGTTTGGGCTAAATAAAAACTAAGTCCGCATATACTTGTTTTTCTCCGTCTATTTAGAGTCACCTTGTAGATCCTTGTAGGTTTTTCTGTGTCTTTTTTTTGTAGTAACCAGGTCAGCAGCAGCATTTAGCATTTAGCATTTAACCAATACAGCTCTTGCAACACTGGATTTGGTCATGGGCTGTCTTGTAACAATATGCTTACATTTCTTTCCCAAGATCATGTCTCACTGAATGTTACAGTGAAAAACACCATTTGTCAGAAGTGGGATTCGAACCCACGCCTCCAGAGGAGACTGCGACCTGAACGCAGCGCCTTAGACCGCTCGGCCATCCTGACTGAAAAACGCAATTCTCCAGTACATTTTGCCTGAAAAATAAAACTCAGAAATGTTCATTAATGAACTGACCCATTAATGAACAGCCCCTCGCACTTCCCGGGGTTGTTTTACCTCCTTCCACAGGTAAAGCAAACTGGAATATCCCCTACTTTGATTCAAAAGAAGAACTATTTAAGAGGGTGCTGTGGCTTAGTTTGTTAAAGTGCCTGTCTAGTTAACAGGAGATCCTGGGTTCAAATCCCAGCAGTGCCTTATTGTAGCACAGATATGCTCTCTCTTTGGCCTACTTGAATAAGTCATAAAGGTTCCAGATACCCAAAGGAGTTAATTGAAACCA